>NC_064224.1:0-300000 GCF_023101765.2 Spodoptera frugiperda | reverse complement strand
CGATAAAAACTGACTATTAAAATCTCAATTTCCCATATATTTTTTGTTATTTTAACAAAACCAAGAAAGCTCTTAGTTTTTCTTCAACAAACCAAACGTATTGTCATATATTTCACTTAGTATGCTTATATAGGATAGAGCAATATAAGAAAGTAGCCCACTCAGGCTTAGATACCCGTCTCCTGAACACAATAATCTTATCAGATCGCACAGAATGACAGCCGCACAAAAAGAGGTGACCTATTTTTCGAACCACATATCTAGACTAGGCCTAGGTGCTTTTAAAATAGCGTGACGGTTTTTATTCCAAGCGTGGTACAAGAGAGGGTAAATAAAATGTGATAGTCACTTTAGTTATAATTATATAGATGCTGTAAAATTTACCAGTTTATATGCCTGAAATCTAGCTTGTTTGTATAAAATTTGTATTCAATAACTTAAGTTTGGCGTAATAACTTTTCTACCTTTAACTGATTTTTACATTAAAATGTAATGTGTAAACTGTCGTTGTCATTTCTTAAACTTAGTCATGCCGATATAGTCCAACCAAACATCTAAACCAAACGTGTAAGTAACAAAGGTGCACATAGGTTTGAATCAAACTGCATAGATTACAAAGGGGACGTACTTCGACAGTTACATCTGAACAGTCTCATGTAATCGAGTACGATAGGTCGTTCCAAAGTTCAAGAAATTACAAACAATTGCAAACATCGAAAATATATTTTTTGTTTCCAGAACCAAGAAAATAACAAGACTCCTTATTTGACCATCACATTTGCGAACACTGCCTTCAAATTAAAGTATCGATTTAGCTCAGTCTATCATTTTTGCTTTAAAAATGAAAATAACAGGTCTGTCAATAATTCTAGGTGCATCGATTAGTGCTGCCATAATGACGTACGTATCGATTTTATACAGCTCTATAAGTAGTTAATGTATATTCCGTCGCTTGATATTCTAGGACTGAAATAGACATCTTGTTTTATTCATTTGGAAAGGTGACTTACTGCTATTTCTATTTTACTTAAAGGAAACTTAGTACCGCACTCAGAGACTTTTAATAATTACTTAAACTATTCCTTAGTAACGATTTTATATCGGAAACAATTGCTAAGGACTAGGTTAAGTAGCCATTAAATGACTCTGAGTACGACGGTTTTAGGTTACATAGAACGGTAAAGCAGATATCTCCAAAACTCCTATGATGTTTAAATACTAAGGTAATCAGACTCGCATTAAAGAATTTAATCCATCTAAATGTATAAGGAGAATAAATCGATAATCCTAATAACCTATGAAAAAGAAAAGCAGTTCATCAAAAAAGATGACTACTTACTCAAAAAACGTCTTTAGTCTGACTGTCTTTCGTTCAGATAGACTTAAATCCGCCATATATGGACTGCTCGAGTAGTTACCCTGTGATTCACTTACATGAACAGAACTGTTCTTGCAGTTAGAGTCAACAGCTTTAAGTTACCATGTATAACTGCTCGAGCATTCAATGTATGTACTTAGAACTCTGTAGTTCAGTATGTAGTCTCAGCTATCAGCAGATTCTGACTGCTTTAAGCAGTCCGTGTTTGGCGGCACTTAGAGTTCCACTACTACTACTACTAACTATAACTGAAATCATAGTCAATTTTAAACGATCACAGAAGACCACAAATCTCTTTGTATGAAAAAGTAATTGGATAGGTTGTACCGAATTTTCCCATCATATATGTTACGGTAACGCCCAACTGATTTTCAGTACAATGGTCGCGCTTTAATCATACTCGTATCGTCCGATTTACTTTGTAGAATGAATAGGTATCTAGGAAGAAAATAGTAATCGTCTGCATAAAACTATTCTTTTTTCACGTTAATAATAGAATTGTCTAAGTCAAATGACTTACATTCACTTCGGTAAATGTTAATGTTGAAAAAATTCAACTATATTCTGTTTAAATAGATTGTGTGGCGACACTGACAAGTGACAGATGACAGAAGTCGCACATAGACTATCGACGAGCAAATCAATGGATGACGTCACAAATATCCTGCATCGCACATATGAAGTTTGCATGCGAATTAACACGGATAGAAAATCCCAACGAACAACAGTTGGGCAGAAAGCCCGCCAGGCATGATCACCTCGCCTGGTCGGAGGATTCTCCTTTTCTTAGGGAACTTTACTCGCTGTTCCCTAAAGTGGTGACCCCCGACGTGATTGAAACCAACCTTCACGGAGCAGATCAGCACCGTCATCCTCATCGCCACCTTCCCTCACCCATCACTTCTCCGCTGAGCGGTAATCAAGTCGCAGCCAACCAGCATCCTCGGCCTCATCAGGGACCACCACATGCTACATCGAAGATATGCAGCCTGGTTCTTCCCTACGGCCTCATCAGCGTCTAGGCACAGCACTCTGCACACGGTCTGAGGACGTCTTCCTCCCGTCAACGCAGACGCCAGCCACTACGCACCTACCCTCGCAGCATCAATTCCCCGACTCACCGTGGGACACTGCGAGCTTCACTACTCCGACTCACTGGAGTATCGCCCTGCACCGCTCACCCGACTCACTGGGCATTCAGCGGCACAGTTCCGACTCACTGGAACTAGGGACATTCTACACTGGCTCTGGCACCGCTCATCTCAAGCATCGACAGCCGTCTCAACAGGATCGACCTCCGGTCTTGGGGGGGAGTGATGTGGCGACACTGACAAGTGACAGATGACAGAAGTCGCACATAGACTATCGACGAGCAAATCAATGGATGACGTCACAAATATCCTGCATCGCACATATGAAGTTTGCATGCGAATTAACACGGATAGAAAATCCCAACGAACAACAGTTGGGCAGAAAGCCCGCCAGGCATGATCACCTCGCCTGGTCGGAGGATTCTCCTTTCCTTAGGAAACTTTACTCCCTGCTCCCTTAAAATTGAAATAAATAATAACAATTAATATGATTTTATTTCTTCTCTCACCGATTTTTTTCGTATAGCCGTTGTGTCTATGTCATTAGCTCAGTTCGAAACCTGATCGTCAGTTTTATATTTCCAAAATACAATTAAATATCAATTGCATATAGTAGGTCAAGAGAATATAAAAATGCAGATTTATTTAAAAAAAGAAGGTTAAAAAAATATTTATTTATAATTAGATGTATATTAAATTTCTTGTTTTTAGTTTAAAAATAAGTAATATATTATTTAATGTGACGTTTATTACCTGTCATCACGATATAATTTATTTAAAGTGTCATACTTTCATAATAAAATAGCGCTGCAATTGAATAGCCAGAAGAGCAAATATTTAAAATAGTGTCACGATTAACAAAAAATGAGTCACCACTATGAGTAAGTGATGCAATAAAATCGTTTTACATTTTTATTAATCGTAAATAATATCAGTTTTATTAAAATCGTCATAAAATGTTTCAAATTCTTCTTCTGTTATAATTACAGTGGAACGCTGACATTGTTCAATCAATCAAAAGTTGGAAGGCAAATTGATTGGCATCGCTCATTCTCATATTAGGTACTTAGGTACTATGCCAGTCCCGAGTAATGAGAAAAAATAATTTATCGCTTTATCTAATTTAATCATCGTAATTTATTGTTCTGTAACGTCAAAATAGAGAATTTTATCCCAGAAAATGAACCCTAATATCTAGGAAAATAGTGTATACAAAATTTTCCAAAGAAGAAAAAAAACCTAATTAATCCACTCACCCTTTTAATCTTTGTCTCGCAAAAAAAAATCTCGGGGAAAATCACATACAAAAAAAAATATATCTTCACCACATTCACAGCACTGGACACTCAAAAAAAATCGGATCTACACTGTCACACTCGGTATTAATTTATCCTTCACAAATAAATTGT
This sequence comes from Spodoptera frugiperda, assembly GCF_023101765.2. Classification (NCBI taxonomy): domain Eukaryota; kingdom Metazoa; phylum Arthropoda; class Insecta; order Lepidoptera; family Noctuidae; genus Spodoptera; species Spodoptera frugiperda. Next base: position 296,122 of record NC_064224.1, on the reverse strand, counting down.
CTAAATATACATTTTCTGTCACCGATACGAGAATAGTGCGGGCATCCGAAGAGCGAATTTTTACTGATTCGATGACGGAACGCGGGGACGTGCGTACGACGCGACGGTCCGCGAGCGACTGGCCTGGGGCTTGGCTTAATCAAAAGCGCGGGAAACGCAGGCGAAAAACGCGCGAAATTCACCACCGCCATAATGTATTCGCGCCATTGCGAATTCGTTTTTCAGAGTTCCGTGATCAAGGGGTTTGGTGTATGCATTTTGTACTTTGGAACATGTCCCAACCTACGAAAATCTTATATCTAAATTAAGTTTCTGATGAAAATGGAATTGATTACTATATTTCTTTAGAAACAATTCTACGTATTTTTGTCTACATTGCTTCAGAACTATTCACAACATTTTCACCAGTACGTTTAACCGCTCAAAGGTGAAAAGATGCTTTTTTGAGCCTTCATTCGCCGTCAAACTCCATAATGAACCTTTTTGTTTCCAGTTCTGCATTGCGTCGTTATGCGCCTATTTTATGACTAATAATGTACAAAATTCAAAATAAGTTATGTCACAATATCACATAGAATTACTATTGCATTCTGCCGAGTAAATACATTGAGCTAAATATTCTTTAGTAGTACGCTTCTGTGTTCAAGTTTACTAAATTGTATATAGATTTCTTACCTAAACTAAGGTTCCTGACCAAATAATATTTAAATAAGCTGATACAGCCATAATTGTATGCAAGATGCTATGACATTACCCCGGCATTGGTGACCTATATGTCTGTGTGACCAGGTGGTTTAAACGCTAAGAGTATTTTACCACTGTTTATCGAATTACGTTGCGATTTCGAAGAGCTACCTTAATGAGTTGGTTTCGACATTTTGTCTCAGAGTAGTACGATATGCCGGCCACATCTAGTTATTTAAGAGATTTGACGTATTACGAGTAACATTGTAACCTATTTTCAAAAATAAATATAATTTATCATTGAATGTACGCCGTACCTAATCTACCGTTAGTCCACGCTACAATAGCGACGCGGGCATTTTATTTGGATGTCCTGTCTTTCTATGAGGTATTCCTCGAAGCGCAACTGTTTTGAAGCGCACCTCTCCAAGCGCACCTATTTTATTCCTCGAAGCGCACCCGTTAGTTGCGCTTCAAGGAACTATTAAAAATATTAATTTTTATTTCCTCGAAGCGCACCTATGTTTTATTTTTGACTAGAGAGGGGATGCTAACTGAAACTATCGATAATAAGATATCGATAATCTGATACACGTAGCGCTATCTATGAGCAAATAAGGTTAAACCTTTAAAAATAGTTTCTTGTCGATGTATGACATCGCAAAATTAAATGTTCCGCTTGAAACCGCCAATCAACGACTTTTATTAGTTATTTTATACAATATTCAAGAACTCTGTACTCGTCGACCATAGATTGTTATTTTTTTTTAATAATGATCCTAATGAGTGGACAAAGACCTCAACCGAAAGTATTAGTATATTACGTACACTTTTTAATTTGTGACAATAGATGCGCGTGTCGCGGGAGCAGTGTACACATATGCGAATAAAAAATATTAAAACTGGACTGTATAATAAACGGAATAAAAGTCTTTGAGTTCAACGTTTGTTTGGGAAATGTCCAACAGATGTTCAAGTAAGTAATAATAATTATACGTATGTCCGCAAGGCAGCTTGTGGCGAGCTGTTGGGCAGTGGCGACCCCACGGACCTGACTCCCGGGAGAGGCCCTATTTTTTAACTCCGGTTAGTACTCGTGACTATCCGGAATAGCCTCTCCTGCCTCATTCTTGCCTTAACCTTCTGGCTGGTTGCCTTCAGCTCCACTTGGGCAAGGATGTATCCCAGTAAGATGCGGGAGTCTTGACCGTACTTCCGGGATTGCTCTGATAGCCGTGGAATGCCTCTTCTTCCTCGAGCAGCTCAACGTATGCTGCCCTCTTGTCGCTACATGCTAGCGGCCGTTTTCGGGTTTGAGTTTGCTAGTCACCCCCTGCCTGTTTATCCGTATGTATCAATATTGGTCAGGGGTAGGGGCCATAGTACCCATAGTTAATCGGTTAACTTTTCCACAGCCACCCACACCCATATCCCTATCATTTTCTTTTTACCATATCTCACAATAGTCCTGCATCAGCCGGGGATTGTCCTTTGGTGTACTTCCATAGTGCATACAGGAATAATCGCCGGCTGATGTCCCATTACATTTAGATTAAAATTGTTCAACGGGCCTCTGCGAGTTGGCTTCGGTTCCTCGTATGCCTTCCAAAGGTCCAGGACCACAGGGTCCCGTACAAGGAAAGGACAAACATAATTAATTATACGTATTATACTAATACTTTCGGTTGAGGTCTTTGTCCACTTATTAGGATCATTATTAAAAAAAAAAACAATCTATGGTCGACGAGTACAGAGTTCTTGAATATTGTATAAAATAACTAATAAAAGTCGTTGATTGGCGGTTTCAAGCGGAACATTTAATTTTGCGATGTCAAACATCGACAAGAAACTATTTTTAAAGGTTTAACCTTATTTGCTCATAGATAGCGCTACGTGTATCAGATTATCGATATCTTATTATCGATAGTTTCAGTTAGCATCCCCTCTCCAGTCGAAAATAAAACATAGGTGCGCTTCGAGGAAATAAAAATTAATATTTTTTAATAGTTCCTTGAAGCGCAACTAACGGGTGCGCTTCGAGGAATAAAATAGGTGCGCTTGGAGAGGTGCGCTTCAAAACAGTTGCGCTTCGAGGAATACCTCCATTTTATGTCCTTTGTTTTCTATTTTTATATTTATGTAATTTTATGTCAAGAAATACAAGGTGCACAAAACCACAGTGCGGTGATCAGAGTCACCAACTATCTAAGACAAATAAATACACATCACAAAGTGGCGGGTTAAAATTTAATCAACAAAAATAAATAAGAAAAAAGTCAAACGGAACCATCGCGATGCGCGCCGTCAGCTTGCTCATCTCTTTTTTTATTTGACAAAGGAAATCTTTGTCCGCTCAGTTAATATGAATGTCAAACGTACTGACTTCGTTATAGAGTAAAAACGTTTTCATTTCGACAGCACACGTAGTTACGTTTAGTATGACAGTGTTGCTAAAATGTCAACTGTCAATTTTAGTGTAGTGAGCGTGTCAATCGTGTTTTGTTTTTTTTTGTGTTACAATTTACATAGTTTTGTTAGTTGAAGAGTTGTTAGTGTAACTACTGAGCATTTTGATTTTGATTTTGATGTTAATAGGGATGATGACGAGGTATGGAAATAAAAAATCTATAAGTATTTCAACTGACATGGTCACTGTGTCATAATATATTTAGACATAAATAAACATGGTAAATATCCCGTCTCAAGTTTTAATGATAGTATTAAAAATCTATTTAGTCCGTCAGTTAGGTAATAAAAAAATACACACTTTTTTTATTTTGTCATACAAGATAACAATATTATGTTAAAACGAATCAAAGTTTGGGAGTGGGAGAAAATACTACATTTCTACATAATATATAAAATGTACCTAGAAGTGACGTTACACGATATTTAAAATCGATATATCTTCGAAAGTATTTGTTTCCGAAAGAAAATAAAAAATACGTGTCTAATATTTTAAAATAATCTACAAGACGGACATTACAATAAAAATCGCCATCTACCCAATTACATGGTTTTGGTAAAGTATAATTTGAGTAGACATTTTAGATTCCAAAAGGTTTTATTGAGTGTTTTGTTACAGTTTATATTCCCTTACGTGGATGGAACAAGTGACACATGACAAAAGAAAATTGAGTGATACTTTTAATGAAATGTAGGTTTACGCAACTCGACCTATTATTTCAGAGTTAAATGAATGGAGTTAAAAGATGATAATACAAAGGTATTATGCAACATACTTTGTGGTGGCCCAGAGGTTTAAGACGCTTCTCATGCATGAGGGTTTGAAACTTACCAACGGCAAGTACCAATATGACCGTGTCCAAGTTATATGTGCTTTATAAGATTATTTATCACTATTGACAAACGGTGAAGGAAAACACCATGAGGAAACCTAGGCTTATAATTTCTAGTTTGAAATCGCCAATCCGCATTAAGCAAGCATGGTAATGAATGCACAAAACCTTCTCTGTGTGAGAAGAGGCCTTTGATCAGCAGTGGTCACTTATAGGCTGTTGACCCGCAATGAGCAAGCGTGGTGATTAATGCAGGAAACCTTCTCCGTATAAGAAGTCAGCCGTCAGCAGTGGCTTCTTATAGACTGATTATGCAAAAATTTTTTTGTTCCGTATGTATCATAATATTTGTGAGATTGAAAACAGATATTAAAAATATACAGAAGCGTTTTATAAATACGTGTCTCAATGATTCTGAAAACAGTATAGAGACAAAGTCGTGTTCTCAACCAATAAAGAGGTAATGTTATACTAATCTGTGGAGCAAACTACCCTTTACCCTCTTATGTGGGTATTATGGTAGGATTGTCATTAAGGGTATTAAGATACTAATACAATACGAAGAGTGGAAAGTATTTTCCTATATAGGAACTTTTTTCTTCTACTTAGGGACTATTTATATTGCTAGATTAATGTTATTGGTTTTAGACTGGCCTTTTAATGATCCAATTTTATCAATAGTAAAAAATCTGAAGTATTGGCTCTGATAATTAACTCAAATTTTAGGATCTCTATTCTGTAGAGGTTATCATTTTGAGTTATAGTTTGATTGCCATGTAAAGAGGGTGAGTCTGTTGCAATGTACCGATAATTCTAGACTCTATACTATTACTGAACATTGAACTGAAGATGACTCAGTTTTATTTTAATGTCCGTCTTGAGTGTTATTTTAAATATACTTTCGAAGATATATCGATTTGATATGCCACGTGATGTCACTTCTAGGTACACTTTATACGTAGAAATCATGTATTTGCCACTCATATTTACTCTTAGACTGATGCGTTTTTTCTAAGTTCATCTTATATGACAAAGTAAAAAAATACGCCTCTAATATTTTTTCATTACCTTACTTACGGACTAAATTGACTTTCACTTTTCATACCCCGTCATCATCTCTACTACAAATACAAACCGGGCAAGTACAGAAACAATAGAAAATACCAATTAACAAAACACCACCATATCGTTTAAAACCCAAATCCCACAGATCAGTTTAGTATGTAAATGTTCTGTCAAAGTTTTGCAGTAGGTAATTGAATTTTAGATTCTGTTTTCAATTCGTTAACTGAACTAGGTTTGGGCGTGGTATCTGTCGTGTGCCGGATAGTTTATGGCCAAATACGGGAGGGAAGCCTTGACTAGACAGCTTGCTTTGACACTTTTTAGTTGGTAAGTGTAACGTAGATAATAAATTGTGAGAGATGTCACTGTTGTGATGGTGATATGTGGTTGATGTTGATTTACTTGTAAAATGTGGAATAGATGATTTTGTTGATGTTGTAATATTATTTTGAAGTCGTGGTTTTTTTCTTACTAGTACAAACATGTTTTTAACAGCCAAAGAAGTGTATCATTGTAAAGACGTAGTTAATTCTAACACAGGTCAGTATTTAAAGACATAATATAAAAGAATATTACTTCTTATTTTAAAACATGGACCAAATTAGTTAATTAGGAATTCATATTATTTATTTAATCTGAAGACGGGTCAGAATTTAAGAAGATAAAAAAAATCACTTTTAATTTTAAAAGATAGACGAAATTGGCTAATGAGGAACTCATAACATAACATAGGTCCTGTATCTGACGAAGTGTGATAGCCACATTACTCTTTAGTGATTCAATATATTTCTTTGTGTAAAAAACCCTAGTTTTTATTACACTTGCATGGACTCTACTGCCTGGGTTTTAAGAAAATATATACTATAAGCATCCTTTTAAACCATAACAAAGTACCAATCAATATTACTCCACGACACTCTTTAAATTAAAAACCCAGACAGAAAAATCAACAGTTTATTTTTAAAACAATCAGTGTTACATTCAAACTAGACTAATTACCGTGTTATTGACAGAAGGCAGGCAGGCTTTCAATTGCGTCATTCGACTTTTCAAAGAGCTCACCGTAAGTAGGCATTGTTTTTCAGTAGCAAATGTCAGGTGTATTGTTGATCACTCAGTCCTTTGTGTGCGTGATGTTTTGCTTGTACTGTCTTTGGTTTTCGGTTGAATATAATATGTGTTCTTTTGAAGGTTAAGGTAATATAATGTTATGTATTTTGTTCTTTGAAGTGGTAAGCAGAGTCTAAAATTGAAATTGTAATTTTAATCACGTGATTAAAATTTTGAAATTACGTCTTCTTTGTAGAAAAGGATAAGGAGAGCTCCATATTATACAATTATAATGTAAAATTTTTTTGACCAGGTTTTTTTAAAGGGCAGACGGATTACCTGATGGTAAACAATCATCGCCACCCTTGTACAGCCGAAACACCAAAGGCGTTACTAATTCGTTGCCGGCCTATTGGGGGTTAGGAATTTAAGGGGCGTTGGATAATCGAGGACTGGGAAGATGGGAAAGGGTTAATGGGCCTGCGGTAACCCCACTCACACAACATAAGCGTTGTTTCACGTCGATTTTCTGTGAGGCCATGGTATCACTCTTGTTGAGCCGGTCCATTCATGCCGAAGCATAACCCTCCCACACTTAAAAGGTTATGTTATGACTTCCATATATCACGTATGTGACGATTATGGGTCATAAATATAGACAAATGTTGTAAAAATCCAGCTCGATAGAAAATGCTGCTGGTTTGCAATCCCTAATCACAATTCTAAAACCAAAATCATACCAATTACAAAACCCCTTGACCAACGAGACACTAGAAAAATACATTTCTTCTTGAATATAAAAAATATTTTCTAGTTTAGACTTAGGTAAGGCTTACAACAAGAACGTTTTAGGTTACAATATCGGTCAGCTAGTCCAATCCAGTTTATCTTGCTATCAAAATACAAGCTCTTGGCTTAAGGGATTGCTTGTACCAAGAGCTACATATCAAACTACACAAAACCAGTATAACCTGACCCGTGAATGTACCAAAATATTGTACAAAGCGAGACTAAGATAAACTGGTTATGTATAGCTTCATGTTTTGCCTTGTGTACAAACTGATTTGAAAAGCTTACTACGAGAACGTTATTGAATTTGAACATAAATTCAATTTGATACACTGTAGATGCTTGGGCTGTAGATGATTGGTAGACTATAAGCCCTCTTACAGGAGAGTAGAATCCATTTTGCAACCGCCCCTACTCTTGCTGTGGGCACATTTCACAGAGACCTGTATCCTTAGTACGAGTTTGCTTTACGTCTATCGAAAACGAAACGACAGCGCGTTCGGCGTTCTGATTGGCCGGCGCAAATTAACCAACCAATCAGAGCGCCGAACGCGCTCTGGTTAAATGTAAAATAAACTTGTACTAAGGGTATAGACGGCACAAACATGGCATATGGCATACTTTTTTATGTAAAGGAGGCCTATTTACAGTCCAGCAAGGGAAACTGTCATACTTTTACTTTATCTTTTACTTGTATCAGACTCAAAATAAGCACATAAATAGCGTATTCTTGTATGAAAATACGTAGAATTATACAGCTACATAAAACATAGAAGGATAAAAGTTTGTCAAAGGATTCCCTTTAATTTAGTACCTACTTCAAATTGTATTCCCTTTCAACATTTACAATTTCTAAAGTTTTGAAATTAAGGTCTCTTGTTATATTGAGTACAAAAACAAGAGCACCTAAAAGATTTTTGCTACTAGATAATAAAAGGGGAAATTCTGAATTAGTCAATGAACGTAACAATCTTGTCAGAGACTGTCATTGATGACGATATTTCGATTTTGCTTCGACTGTACCAGTATTGTTTGTAATTATGTGCCGATTGTAGGCCGGGAGATGGATATCAAAATGTTTTAATATCGAAATGTTCGATATTAAAACGTTCGTGCAAAGTATATTTCGTCGATGGAGAGATGTGATAAAATCATAGATTTAAAGATAATCTATAAGGACCATGAGACTATATTTGGAATAACAAATGTTTGACTGCCTCCTGTCGCTCGAAAAGTCGAATATCACGTCATAGACAAAAGCTGATTTTAGCTAGCTTTTGGGATAGCAAAATTCTATTGACAAAAAAATATGCATTTGTAATAGCAAATTTAATTTCAGTGCAATTATAATTTCGATTGGCATTTCTATAGCAGAAATTTAGCGGCCTCCTGCTAATCGCAAAAATAGAATAACATATCTTAACTACAAAGACAAAAGCTGAACCTTTTGGGGTTTTGCGGACATCATTTTATAAATTTAAGACCCCCAAAAATAAAAAGACTTTTCCACGGCAAAAAGAGAACAAAATTAGTTTTAAACCCATAAATCAAATAATACCCTACCATTACTGTGTTCACGCTTACTAACACTGAACTAAATACATAGAAACGATAATAATACATTATTATTGGAAGTAATGATAGTGTTGGGCCGTGATTGATTTCACCTAGTTGTTTTCCCAAAGATTAATTATATACATTTACTTTCATTTGTATTACAGTTCATTGAGTATAATTACATGAAAGGAAATGCTGTAACCTTGGTGGTTTCGTCACTGTAATGAGCTTTTCTGTGTGATACGACAGATGATCGTACCTACCTTTTATTTTAAGAGGGAAAATTCCTCCAATGATTTTTCCCGCATTGAGCGCGGCGAGAAAAAGTGTCAGACTCTTACTGACTAAAAACAACCTCGCTCCTACTCGCGTGTCTTAGACGGATATACCTATATATATCGACCAGATTGGCGATATATTAAAGAAGGGCCAAATTAAAAGTACCTTACCTCTCGTCGTCGAAACATGCATGAAAAGACAGATGACTGGTAATGAAGTGTAAGAGGTATATAAGATTCGTTGACAATTGGCATTTTATTGTCTCTACCTACCCCTTGGAAGACAGGCGTGAGTTTATGTATGTATGTACCCAAATACAATTGTAACTATTGGGCTCTTGAGGTCACACCTTTCAAATAACGATGAAACTGGTCTAATAATAGTAAGCTTAGCTAGTAGCTAGTCTTCATTCAAACTTGCTGAATTATCTAACATAATGTCATATAAACATTCCATTCTCCCAGACTACAATCGGTTCACGTTCGCAATTAAACAGCACGTATTCTACTCGATCACGAGGCGGCTTGTCGAACACACGCGTCCTAACTGACGTATAAACTCACATAGCCTCAGATAGCCTAAAATAGCCTCACATAGCCTCTAGCTAACGTCTGAACATCAAACTGCGGCTAATTCACGTAGTTTCGGAGATAAGGACTGTTCACGTTCGGTAATGTCTCGTCTACGTCATTCAGGTTCAATGGAATTGGATTCTTTAATGTTAGGATTGTGTGATTGCTTGGAGGTTAATGTACTTTATGGGTAGGTATTTAGAGTCGTTCAAAATTTTATGGTTTTTTCTCGTTTTTGGACAATTTCTGTGTCTCTTAAGCCGAGAAAGTGGGGACTTACTGATGCTACAACAATAAGCATAGTTCTGCTCTTGCGGTGACGTTAATTTTCGCTGCCAACTTTTGAACGCATGCTTAATGCCAAAAAAGAAGGGATTGATTATTTGGACTTCTGTAATTTTGAAATAAAATATAAAATTCAGAAGCTTTTACTTTTTGTTTACGCACGTTGGGGCCCCCGTAGCCTGGGACCCCGTATACTTGATACGGCAGACTCGGCGCTAGTTACGCCCCTGCCCCAACTACTTCAGTACATAATTTAATTCTACACACCACAAACTGAGGGATTTGTGGCGAACACTTAGCCCAACAATCCCAAGGTCTGACCATCATTGTACACTGTATGAAATATATTAGTCATGTACAGAACAGCTCGTCAAGTTACCCTGTATTGGCAAGTTCGAACAACCTGTAAGTGACTTTGTTATAAAGTGATAAGGTTGAAATTATTTTAATGGTGGTTGGTAATTTAGGATAGATGGATGTAATGTCGTCTGTACGTACTGGTTTCTGAAGGAATTCTCGATTAAGAGTAAGTATGTATAGTGTAGATATCAATTTTAGTAATACAAACTGACACATTGCTTTTATAGCTGATGACATAATCCTTAAATGCCACTTAATTTTAAGATACTCTCAAGAATAGTTCTCTCACTACAAATTCTTTGTAAAATGACAGAGATAGCACGATATTTAAGTACAATTTAAAATTGAGTAGCATTTCAGTATTCAGGCGTAAGTGGTTAAAATTTAAACATAACGGTAAATAATGACGGTACACATAAATGAAAATCAGAATAGTGCTGATGAGTATCCTTAGTATGAGTTTGCTTTACGTTTAAAGTAATCGAAACGAGAGCGCGTGATTGGCCGGCTCGAATAAATCAACCAATCAGAGCGCGATTCGATTACTTTAAATGTAAAGCAAACTCGTACTAAGGGTACAGTCTGCATTATCTCCTTACACGTACAGATGATACGTGAAATAGTATTAAAATTAATTTAGTTAATTTCGTTGTATGTTTTTTGGATATTTTGATATAGGAGAAAAGTTTAAGTATTTAAACGCTGGAGTTTAGTTTTTAGTTAGTATTTATTGTTTGACTTCGATAAAACCAAAATTCGAATGGCTACAACCCGACTTCAAAATGTAACCCATAAAATTTATATAAACTCATCCCTAACATAAAAATGAGTTTAGATACTACTCGTAAATAACAATGTCTAAACTTGAAAGTGTTTGAGCACATCTGGTTCTAGACTCTTTATAGATGATAGATTTTTATGCTAAGTGCACTGACTCTTATAGGAACATTTTAAAGTATGTCTTTTTAAATAATTAATTTGTTGAGTGAAACTATGTAAGTATATAACTATGTAAGAAGAAGTATTGTAGTGCTTTTGTTGAAAATTTAGAATAGTTTGATTTTTATACTCAGTTTGAAAATCTATAATGCCTATGTGCGGTCAATCGGACGGACGGATGGATGCAGCTTGAAAAAGTAGTCATATTTGCATCAAACATCAATTTATTTATATTAAAACTTTCGTGAAGCATACTAAATTAATTATTAGGGTTTTCTGCTTTCCCATAACTATTTATTACGAGCAGCATTCAGTGACACTCGTCGAAAATGAGCCTCTAGCAGGGCTTGAAACTAGTCGAGTTCCTCGCAAAATAGTTACGTGAGGAAGCTGAAAAACATGATAATTAATCTAAATGTTTGGTCCATGGTTATAATAAAAACTCCGGTCGAAAAATCAAGATCCCCTTTGATGAATATAAAAATTAAGCGCAGCATGCTACACCTATAAACAAGCTAATTTTGCCACATCAAAAACAACAGTTTCCATACATGCATTTACTAGTACTACAAAATGCCTCCACAGGCACGAAGCACAAACAATATACATATGTGTAGTGTATTGTCGTTCTCCAAACAGTATATTCAAAGATATTACGTGGTCAATATCCAGAAACTTTGCATTCAGACAGGGTTTGGTTTAAGTTAGAGGAAGAAACCAAATTGAATGATTTCGTTACTTTAAATCTAATATTGTAGAAACTGATAATACACAATGTATAACCATTTATGCTAACTAAAAGATGCTCAGTTTGTTTTGTGTAGAATGCTTAATTTGTTTTAACTATAGCCAAATTAGCTTTCCGCCTACAGCTTCGCCCGCATTGTATAAGGTATAAAGTACATAATATATCTATATTATTCGCCGATTTCTTGGAGTTATACATACCAATTAATAGGTACTAGCATCTACCAGCGGCATCGCCCACGTCCCCATGAGATAAAAAGTATCCTATCACACAAGACATCTCTTACCCAGTCTGTATTTTATTATTACCAAATTTCATCAAAATCCCTTCTGTAGTTTCAGCATGATAGACGGACAATGAAACATCCAAACAGTTTGTCTGTTTCACATTTATAGTACGCGATTTAGTGTGATACCATAATAACATTGTATACGCGAATAAAAACTAACAAACACACTTTTGCATCATCACCAGTAAAATAATCGACCTGGAAGTCATTCAAGGAGTTTTATCGTCAGGTTCAAAAACCCAATAATATTATTTTGCCTTACACCGAGATTTGACCTGACCCCGTAACCCCGCAAATAAAGGGGGGCCTTCAGACATCCTGCAACAACAAGAAATGAAAAACTTATTCATATAATCCCGATTTGATGACATGTTAATCCGTTTCTATCACAAATTCTAGTTCATGGGCCACCAAGGACTCGTAAAATAAAGGTTGATAGTAAAATCAGGACAAAACGTAAATCTCGGTTTACTGTTATATCTAACAATCTATACAGAGATAGGTACACAACCACAACACTATCAGAAAGTAATAAAAATCCTTAACTCATTTTGGACTCTATTGAAAATGTTATAGGCAAACTTTTTGTAGGCATTTCGGATGAACGCATAAAGAATATTTTTATGTGTCTTATAGTTTCTGTCACATAGAAATAGAACTGAATATTGATTGGTAAAGTTTGCGCTGTTTTTTTTTCGAACAGTACATGAATCATTATGCAAATTCTCCTCTGATATAGTTTTTTTCTTATGTTTATCATCGAGGGCTTAGTATGAGTTTGTTTTACATTTAACAAAATCGAAACGAGAATGCATTCGGCGCTCTGATAGGTTAATTCATTCGCGTCGGCCAACGTTGTCGATCAACGTAAAACAAACTCATACTAAGGGTACTGATTGCAAAATATACGTCGGCAGAATGTTTCTTTTATCACAAAAACTATATTACAAAATTGTATCATTCTTAATTTTTAATATTAAAAGACTACTATAATACTACTCTATTATTAATTAGTGTCTGATAGATATAATATTATTTCTACTGGTCGCTTATTGAACATTGTAATGCGTGATCTAAATGTACTTACTGCCATACTCAGATTTGATTACTTAAAGTTCCGAAAACAATTGCTAAGGACTATCAAACGACCGGCGTTTAGAATGTATTCAATTTAACACACATTGGACCTCAGCATCTCATGCACTACACCACAATATTGACGGTCTAAACAATACAGAAACTTGCCTTGTGTTCAAGTGTCGCAGTTTCGGCTCCTCTACTTCAAGTCCTCATCAAACTTTCAGTCGTTTTAGTGTTTATGTCTTATCTACTAAGTTTCTATGGTAGGACAGGTTAATGCTCCAACTTAAAGCGGTTTATGAAATATCTATTTGGGCCTTTGAGTGCGTCGTTTGTTAGAGTAATGCGTAGTTGATGTGTAGAGGCAGATGGAGCCACTGGCGTTTTTGGGATCCGATTAATATTTATGTGATTCTAGTAGAGACTATGTTGTGTGATTGCAAGGTTTTAATTGCAGGCAAGACCTTAGACACTTTTCAATACTTGAAGGACGCATGAGTTTAACCTAAGTAATTTTTCTTGATAACTCTATTAATAAAAATATTTGTCAGGCAAGAGTTTACCATGCTAATCGCAATGAATTGCTATACTTAACCAATACTGGAAAAATCTTAGATTTGGTGCTGTGTGAAAAGACAGTTGGAGCCACTAGCGTTTTTGAGCTCTGATTGGTATTTATGATGTGATTTAAATGTCATTGGTGGTTGTGAGGTGAAATCCAGAGCAAGAAGCCTTATTACTTAAAGGTGATAAGGGTTAGACATTCAATTATTAATTACAGGCAAAAGTTTAATGCAAAGGAAATATTCACACTCATATTCCACTTCATCGACACATTGGAAGTTGGGCCATATTTCCCTATATTTACTATCATCATACAATCTCAATACTCAAGAAAATAAACCAAGAAAAACGAACACACCGGTAAATGAAACACCATAACTAACTTTATAAAGCCAACTATTCAACCGACAAGTATTTACAACGGGCTTAAAGGCAACTAACCATCGAACGTTCTAGAAACTTCAAACTCAGGAACTTTCCCAGTACAGTTCCGAAGACAAGTATCATTCACAAACTCTTGGTATACGTTACTGGAGCTCCAATTACCCGTAGGAAAGCGCTCGAATGTTCCAGAAAAATCCTTAGATTTTTCCAATAGCACAGGAGTTGGTATTATAGAGATTTTAGATCTGACTCAAAGTGCAATTACTGACTGAATTCTTGGGCTTATCTTCAAGCTTGGTATCAGGTATATATCGACGATTAAAAGGAAATAGGATATAAGCGACATTTTGGTCAAAAATGAGTTTATTATGCTATCCTACGTAAAATTTTCCGCTCTTTCGAATGTGCTTACTCTCATGGCTCTACGATGACTTTTTGGCATTTATATCCTAGCAAAAAAAACATTTTCCTAGTATTCTTTCGACAACGGACGAGTTTAAATGGCTCTCCTGAACATTTCATTTTTTGTCGCTTATACCCTATTTCCTTTTAGCCGTGGATATGTATGTATTGTATGTATGTATGTATGGCTATTGGTTGAATTCTCTTCTAAGTACGCTTCTGTTTATCTACGTTAGATAATCTTATGTAATGTATTAGGTAGTTTGTGATGTGGAGGCGGCTATTGATAACAAATTCTCTCACGTCTAATAGTGTCTTATCTCTCGAAGGGTAGGTAATGTGTATATTAAATGCAACTCCTACGTTTCAGGGGATATACATTTTTAGCAAATAGAAGAGGATCAAGTAAATTTTGAAATATTGGACAGCGTGCTAAAAAAATATGTGATTTACTAAAAACTGCACGGTTGGTGCGGTAGCGGGTTCGATTCACGCAAGGAGCAACTTTTGTGTCCTCCACAAATTATTGTTTCGGGTCTGGGTGTCACGCGACAGGAGAAAAATAAAATGATAATTGTACCTAAAAAAAACATAACCATAAGCGCCTTGCTTACTTATAACTCAGTCGACGAGGCAACCGAAAATGCCTCCAAAAAATCCAGGTTATAATCCGATTACCGAAACGCCATTACCGAACCGATAACTCAATTTCCTAACCATAAGACTTTGCGTCTCCGAACCAATAAGTCCATATACCATACTCAGTTGGGTGCAATTAATGTGTCTAACATTCTCTCTAATAGTAAAACCATTAGTGAGAATGGGGACCGCCCCCAAACTCACTTAATACATGTGTGAGACATACCATTAATTTGTTTTGACCAGCCCCACCTAAGTATTGGCGATTAGTGATTGAGGCTGGTCTTTGTAATGACCGTCTGATGATAGGATTTGATTGGGCGATGTGTTATTAATAATCAGTTAGTTGTTGATAAAAAGGGTTGGTTCACACGAACCAACCCACATACACATACAAATACATATTAGTGTAGTCTAGACATTTTACATTTAATGTAATTTTTTTGGGTAAATATTTACAAGATACTAAGTGTATATTTATTATAGATCGACTGTTTAGTCTAAACATTACATTGTAAGATAATTAATTTAAAGTAAATTATCATCATTGAGTCGCGTTTCAGCTCCAAAAGGGTTAGGTTAGGCTAACACATAATTACATACAATGCACATAATTTATGCAATGTGGAAAGATGCGTGCTGTAGATCCATACTATACATGTGTGCTATGGATGGCTTCCATAATATCAATATATTGCTTACTCGAGCTGCGCATAGCTAAGTATCAGTGGAAATGTTTACATAGTTTCATAGCCTAGCATCTTCGTAACATAGATACATAGCACATAGCACAGATGGAAAAGCAAACTAAACCTTTTTTCATACACCACATAGATTCCCAAACTTGAAGCTATTACTGTTCGAAAAATCAAAGGAACATATTATTGAGCACAAGTACTAAATATTTCATAGCATATATAAAAAAATTGACAAGAGCACGGACCAAGAGTCCGTAGAAAAGTAATATAAATAGAATAAAAAAATATATACCTATCTCATAGCAAGCATTATCCGAAACAGACAATTTTACCAAAACACTTCGTCATTTTTGTTTTACAAAAATATAGGTACAGTAATATAACGAAGCATATGAGCAACAACGGTTTGGGAGCCAGCCAAATACTTTCTAAACTGCGGTAAGTCTGTGTTCTAGTTTATTATGTCGCTGGTATTAAATGCATTATGCTTTTGTCCAGCTGTGCCCGTAACTCAACTTGTGTAGATTCGTAATATTATGTAACATGCTTGCTGTAGCATAAACATTGGTGTAGGTACTACTAGTAAAATTAGTTTTTGCCTTTTTATATATATTTTTTTTATCTTAAGAACATTTCCCCACACTAGGATCCTGTGTCGTAGTTGTGTCTACAAACATAAAATTTCAAATACACATGATACCCAGACCTGATACAACAATTTGTGGATTAAACTAATTTGCTCCGTGCGGAAATCTAACCCGCTACACATTGCATTGCAGCCTGGCAGTCACCGCACCAATCACCAATCTTATATGTTCCTTTCACATATTATATACTTTTTTGAAATACGTGAACACTGAACAACGAAGCTGTCAAACTGTTTTTCCTTTTCTAATAAAAATCAACTGTATGAATTTTTATCCGCTAAATGTACGCGCGACGTGACAGATGTGCTATTAGGCAGATTTAAAAAAATAGACTAAAAAGTAGACTTTACATACAATTCTATAGAATAAACAAACGTGCTTAATCGCTTTTCATGTAAAGCTTGAACAAACGCGACACTTTAATATTACAGCAACAGTTTTCATGGCGCTGAAACTACACATCATCACCAATGTCAAAGTCAAAGTCAAAATTAAGCAAGATTATTTGAATTATTCCATAATTGTCCATATTTAATTGTCCATTTATCTGTCAGTAGGAGTTACAAATGGAGAAGAACGAGCAAGAAACTCCATCGTTACTAAAAATAACCAATATTATCTCTAACCCTCCCGCTTAGTTTTCCACCCTAAATTAAAACTTGACGCTTGTATTCAATAGCTCCCCGCGGCCCCAATAATGACTTTGGTTTACCTGGTGATAGATCCCTTCCTATATTCGCCACTTGATTTTTTTTTTGCCTTTTAATCCTCAGATCTTCGACCCATCTGATCCAACTGCATAATGTAGATGGCTGTTATTTCCAGAAGAGAAAGAAAATTTTCTAGGTAAGTACATAAATATAATCACTTAGGAATTCAGTATTCATCATCATCATCATCATTATCAGCCAGAAGACGGTCACTGTTGAACAAAGGCCTCCCCTTAGTCCTCCACGTAGTATTTACTTATCACGAAACATGGTATGAACGCATTTGGTCCGTACAGGGTCTAAAACTCCACCACAAAATATGTTGCTGGGGAATTACTACCTAAGACCCGGTCACGGATCCTTTAATCGGCTATATGCAACTTACATACAACCGAATATCGATTTACTAATACGTTTGATATAAATGAATGTAGCTCGTCTGTCTAAAACCTTAGTGTTCAATTTAGCATAAAATATGCCTACTACATTTTTGTCTGACAGTTTTTTTGTGTTTACTTCTCTGTGTTATCGAAATGTTCTTTCAGACTTAACTTGTATTAAAAACTTTGAAACTCAATTCATTTTTTACGTAATTTAATCGACTTAGGAATTACGAACATTATAACACTAATCATGCTAATAATTATTTAACAAAATGTGATTATTTAACAAGAATCAATTTAACAGAATGGAAATATAGTATTCATATTTCTCTTTAAAGGTAGTCATGTTTACTTTTTAGTTTTGCGCACGCTAATAAAAAAATATTTTGTTATTACTTATTCTAACGTCAAAATGATATCATAACATATCATATGATATGATATCATAACAAAAACGCATTAAAACTAAAATCCACTATGTTTTTCACAGCGTACTCTTAGGTACAGTGCGTCTCGTTGCGTGCGCGCCTTAAAAAGCCATTAGACCACCACAGATGAGGCCCAGTAGGACTGATGCCCGATCCAGTGCTGCGGATTCCTACGATTAGATTGACCGGGTCTCCGATTTAAAACAGGAGTAGGAACGGAGTTGTCAATACGAGTCTGATACTTACTCTCGCCTCACCCGAGTGAGGTCAACCTCATCACCTAATGATTTTGCCCCTTCAAAAAAAAAATATACATCAGAAATTTCAACCACAAGCTATACCATAGAACCATTAGGTACTTCTAATACTATCTAATAGAAGGACTGTAAATATGCTTTATACTCATATAGGTAGCTAATGAAGCGAATATACTCTGATTGAATGCACTCACTTGTTAGAGCAGTAACAGTAATATTAATGATACTCCATTTATTTACTTCTCTTTTGGCGTGGGAGTGCTCTTTGAATACGATGCAGTGCATTGGTTTTGTGGTACTAAGTTGAATTTATAGCGGTGCTAATTTTATTGATGTTGCTTCAAACGCTGTGTTGTTGAGTAAGGTTGTGTTCGTGTTTTTTTGGGTTATGTGTTGTAGATGATGATAATGATTTATGTATAAGTCGATTGCTTATTTGAAAATATTAAGTTTTTATTGGAATGACATGCTTCGGCATGAATGGGCCGGCTCGTCCGCCTCGCAGAAAACCGATGTAAAACAACGGTTGCGTTGTGTAAATGAGGTTACCGGAGGCCCAATTAAAACTTTCCCAATCACGCCAATCCCCGATTCCCCAAAAACCCTTAAATTCATAACCTCCAAAAGCCGACAACGCACTTTCAACGCCTCTGGTGTTTCCGGTGTCCATGAGCAGAAGCGATTGCTTACCATCAGTTGATCCGTCTTTCCGTTTGTCGGTTTCTACCATAAAAAATGTTAAGATCTCCATAAAAACTGTCAATATAATACTAATTTGAATTACATTTCTCAGGACTTGCATGTTGGGTACATAAGCTTACCTCTTTTGTTAAATCTGAAACACGGTCGCGATACCTCATGCTCGGTAAAGCTCATGTCGTTCTGTCATGTACATAGGAAGAGTGCACAAAGTATTATTACATAGGTACCTACAACGTATCACCCACGTTTCACCAGTTACAATATGAGTCCCATGTATAAAATAATGACAGACAAAATACTTGACTAAAAATAACATTTCATAAAAAACTTATTTGGAACCATCTATTTCAAGCTACACTACAAAATTCATCAACCTGGCATCAAAACGTACAAAAAAAGACTGAAACACGCTGCGATCTTCACATACCTTTTTGGAAATTTCCACATTCATGAATTCCTATTCATAACCGTTCTTTTTGAATGCTTTTCGGTTTTGAAATGTGTGGATGCAAACCGCTTTTGATATGACTTTGAACCACACGCTTTTGACTGCTAGTTTTTGAGAGCAATTGTTCTACGTTGATTTGAGAATATGGAACATAAAAATAGTGAGGCATGTTGGCCGAGTGGCCCCTAGCGCGGCAAGTCGGTAGTGCAACTGCCGGGCAAGGGGTTTCGGGTTCAATTCCGACGACGGGCATGTATTGCTGGGTGTTTTCCGAAAACTTTGTTTCCATTCTGAACGCCAGTCAAGCTAAGTGAGCACTTAACATCTTTACTTGGGAGAAGAAAATGGAAATTCCATCTTCACTATTTAAAAAAAGTTTTTAACCCCATACTATTTTAACAGTCGATACGTTGTAAATGTAACGTTGAATTCTTCATGTCATTCTTAGTTACATTGTGTTATCACACATTTATTATTTTACAATACTTAAAAACAGTAAACAAGCTACTATTTTTGGTCCAAAACCAACGTTATCACACAGTCACTTCCCACCCATACGCCTGTTTGATCTCTGAAGCCAACATTTAGACTAAAGATACACAAACACCTAGATGCTGCGTAAAGGAAACCAATAATTGTGTTCAAATAACCATCAAAGTCGATCAACATCGGTTCATGTTTGTATTTAATTTAAATTCGTCTCATACTAAACCGCTTTCGCGTGAAAGTCATTATTGAATGTTTCGATATAATTATCGTGTGAATATTGAGTTCCAAGTATGTTTTGTATGTGTTTTCTTACATTTTGCAATTTTGTTGGTTCACAGAAGTCTATTTTTGCTGGTAAAGACTAGTATACTCACAAAATTCTTTTTATAAAGCTATTCATTTAGTAGTTAACATTCTTGAGTAGAGGCCACGTACCGGCAAGCACAGCGTAGGACATCCTCCACTCCACCCACAACGTGGCAAACGACCTGATTAAGGTCGCAGGGAATCGCTGGATACCGGTCACTTCCAACCTGCCTATCTTGAAGTCATTGGGGGAGACCTATGTTCAACAGTAGACGTCTTGTGGCTGATATGATGATGATGATGACTCGTTTAGTTTCAATCGTGCTAGAGACTAATAATCGTAAGTAGCGTGCCCTGACAAACATCGCGCAACCAAGTGACATTTTCTTATTGTTTTTGGTAAGCGCAACAATGTTGAATCAACTGTGTCACCCAATTAAGTTTTTTTTTTTATTGAAACAAGCCCGCCGCCACCTCCCGAAACCACTGCAATTTGTCTAAACGAGGATCTACTGTAGATACAACAATGAAAAAAAAAAACTCCTAACAACCTCTTGAAAAAGGGCGAGGATTTAAAAATAATGTTTATCCGTTCATGTCCACTGCCTTAATCAAACTAAACACAACACGTGGCAATACATTATGCTTCTACTTTTCTTTTTCCCTTCACAATCAGGAAAAATCCTATTAAATTTAAAATTAATTCAAACTGTCTGGACCAGTGCAAAATCTTTTTACTAGCCAATATATTGCTTGGACAGAATATCGCAAGGAAAAACTGTACCGAGCCAGCGACAGTTTTAATAATTTATTGCACAAGAAAATAACTAGTTTCTAAACGAGGAGAGATTAGATTTGTCGTTCAGTAAGCGAATCGGATTTGCTACAGTATGAGCCTCGACATTTCTTTCTGATAAAGGTAGTTTGCTGTTAGAGTAGAAGTGGTTTTCATTAAATAAATCATTCTACATTTATTATCTACGCAGCGATGTTTAAAATTAAAGACTGCACAGTTGGCGCGGTGGTTTGGTAACTGGCTGACGTGCAACGTGTCGCGGTTTCGATTCTTGCACGGAACAACTCTTTGTGTGATTCACAGATTGTTGTTCCAGGTCTGAGTTTCATGTGTATAAGAAATTGTATGTTTGTAAACGTATCTACGACACAGGAGAAAATACTGGTGTGAGGCAAAGATTTGATTATAGATTAAAGATTAGATTTGATTATACAGTCAAATGTTACAATTGTCAAAATCCAAAAAGTCTGACAAAAGTGTCTGTTCAGTACAGTAGACTTAATTACATTTTATCACTACCCCTGCTCTATCCCCCGGGTACTAAATAAATAACAAAAGCTGGTCAGTAGTGCTCTCTGATAAATGTAAATCTACAATATTCGACCTTTTTTTGATGACGGGGAACCTTCAAAAGGCGCCAATTGGGGATGAAAGGCTATAGGGAGTGTGTTAGTTTTACTTCACTCAAAATACCCCGATGGCCAAGGTGATTTCAAAAAATTTTGGACGCAAGTATTTCTCTTTATATCACCAATACCTCTACGAACTGTCAACCAACAAATAACCTCCATATTACACCGCAGTGAGTAATAGTCCTATAGTTTAGTCCGAAGACTCGGAAACTTTTGTTGAGATTACAGAATAAAATGTTCTATTAAGATGTTCCGATGTTAAAGGAGATTTGCTTAAATCCTGAAACGTTTTTATTGTTATTTCGCTTTTTATAGGTACTTTAGCGATGTTATGATAGGAATTTTTGCTATCTCTAGACTTTTTGGACGAAAAAGAATGTTTCTTTTTAATCAGTTTAGGCTAAAAGAGTTTTTGTAGCTCTTTGTTCAATTACAAACAAAGTAAGGTTATCTATAATATAACTGTTTATTAATGACATGACAGAACAGTGTTTTATTTTTGTGGGGCGATAATTATCCAATTGCTTCTCACACCTTGGGCGAGGTGCCGCTCTTACTGACTAAAAACCACCCCGCTCCTACTCCAGCTTTCCGAGCTGGAGCCCCGGAAAAACCGCTAGGCAGTCCGCAGGTGATAAAACGGAGTTGGTGTTACGTAATTATGATACTTTAATACCTTTAAACTGGTGCGAACAGCGAACCAAAATGTAAAGAAAAATTAAACTGCATAACATTTACTCCATCAAAAAGATCCACAGTCAATGATAAAAGAAACAACAACAGAACTGTAGAACAAAATTAACAAAACAACACAAAGCAAACTAACTCATAAAACGAACACGATAAAATTCAATTCTGAATAACAAAAAAACGAATAGCGGAGATACGGGCGCTGTCGCATATTTCAATCGTATCAGTCATTATTTAAAACGGATTACTTCGTATGTATGTAGTATGCAACGTACTGCAGTTTACACGTAAAATACATTCGTACATTCAATATACGAGGCGACGGTGAAACGAAAAAAAATATACGATTTTTTCCCTACCTACGTCAGATCGGCTAGGCGCCGGAATTTTCATTCGAATCCGTGCCGATTGGTTTTGTGTTATGGCCGGTTTGTGCCGTTCCCATACGGTTTTCTGGTTAAAAAAGGACCGTCGCGTTCGGGGGGTTAATTTCGTTTTGCGCCTGTGAAACTGGACTTGGTGATTGGCGTGAATCGGAGTGTTCGGAGTACGTGTTCGTAGATTATTATTGAGGTGTTTTTTAAATTAATGAATTTTGATTGAGTGTGTGCAATAATTCCTGGTGCAATATATTTCTAGGTACGGATTTTTTCATTCTCAGTATTATTACTGAGCTTCGAATTGTGCTCAATACATGACAAAGGCTTGCTTTTCGGAATCAAAATATAAGTAATATTAGCGGATTAGTAGACTCATAATATGGGGTAAAAAGTAACCTATGGTCTATAACAAACACATAGTACCATAAAATCTCTCCACCACAAAACGAACATACTTTCATTTTTATAATATTAAAAAGGATAAAACAAAGACTGCCTTGTTGGCCGAGTGGTTGCAAGTGCGACTGCCGGACAAGGGGTCTCGGGTTCGATTTCCGGGTCGGGCGAAATATTGCGAGGCTTTTTTTTTCGGTTTTCCGAAAATATGGATGTACTTTGTAAAGGGACATTTCGTGCCATAATGTGCACTTCTGCCTACCCGTTCGAGGATAAAAGGCGCGACACAAAAAAAAGGATAATATACAATTCTAATTTGAGTTCACTAACATTCTAATTTCAACTTATACCCAACAATTTCAAAGTTCAATACCTATTGACACAGGATGTCCATTTATTAGTTAATGCAGATGGATGACGAGATATATCATGTTCAATAATAATACGTATATAACCAGCAAGGTAATGTGTTTGGCGTAGCCTACCGTTGATTGATCGTGTGAACAGGCCTTAACCGGGCGCTAGATTAATTCGCAATCATCTCAGGGTGCTTTTCCACCAGAGACGTGCTATGTAGCTATGCTGCGAAGAGGTAACAGCTAAGCTGTGAAACTATGTGACCGGTTTTACTGATACTAAGGTGCGTAGCTGATATACTAGTAAGATGTGCTATGAAGATGCACCGACACAAAGCAGCTTTGCAAGAAAGATGCGCAGCTCGAGTATGCAATGTATCGATAGTAGGGAAGCTATCCATAGCACATATCTTTCCATATAAAGAAACATAGCTTAGCTAAGTCCACCACTTAAGTTATTTATATCAATGAATATGTTTGGTGGAAGCCAAACGCATCCACAGCAACGTAGAAACTCTCTGGTGGAAAACCACTTTTAAGGTTACGTGGAACACGTCACGTCAACTTAGCGAAGGAAGATTAGAGGTTATCAATTTTGTTCGTGCTTAAAAAGAAATTTTAATATGAGGTTATTAGTTATGGTGAAGATGTTAAAGATTTTTACGATGTTTTTTTTTTAACGTGAGACATACTGTTTACTTCTTTGAGGCATATGATGGTGGTGGCATTTTGGTGTTTAAATAATCGTATGCTATTGTCAATTAAGTCTCATGTTTACGCAGATTTTCTGTATCAAAGAGTGTTATAGTTTTGTACCTGTATTTTTTAAATTCTATTTAGTTAATCTACAGATTTTATTGCAATGAGGATAAAAATATGTGTTGTATGTACGCTTCTGTTTAACCCCTTTTAAGCGTACGGCTGCAATATTATGTAACACCACACATAATACTTTAAAGTGCTGTTATTTATATCTTGTCCCCTATTACTCCTATAATCCGACGCGTGGCACAAAGTCCCATCTGGTCATAAAACTGTTTTGTTCCAACTCAGATTAGTTGGAGCTACAGTATATTTTGACAAGGTTGTACTTACTTTATGTCGACAAAAAGTTTTTATTCAGTATGAAAGCAAATAACTAAACTAAGAATACAATTAATCAATGTTACTTGAAGGTTATTATGACTTTGACTTACTTACGTGAACTGCACAAGAAAATCTTTACTAGTTTAGTTTCATATTAGAACTCCTATTCGTCCCTATGTATAATATTTTAAATTAATAATTGGAAGGGTGGTGAAAGAATAAATACGGTCTGAATGGAAAATTAAATCGTGTTAGGCCAACTATTGAGTAAAAAATGTATTAAAATCACAATCGATTTCTTCTAACGATAGTAACAGATTACGGTGCCCAATATTACACATACATTTATGGGAGCAAAGAAACAGAACAACTAGTGTATATATTTTTTTCATTTTAAAGAATCCTATATAACATAAGAACCTTATTTATAGGTTAATTGCCTTTCATACGACATACGCGACATTGGATTAGTCAATATTTATCAAGAAATAAAAAAGAGAAAAACGCTGATAGATCCGTTTCTTTGCTCCCAAGTGTAATGATCTAAGAATTATCTTTGGAGATTCCAATACTCTTTTCTAACGACACGTTGCTAAAACTGAAAAATGAACCTAAAATTCAGTACTCAACAGTTCTACTTTTAGTTATTTAACAGTCAGAATTAGTCCTTAAGTTAATTATCATTATAATTACCCCTTTCCTTTGTAATATTACCTACGATTATGCCAGTCCCAAACAACGATGTAACTTGATAAGCATTGTTTACCCACTCAGTAGAACTAATTAATTAATTAGATTGTTTACTATTATCACTAATAACTGCGTTAATTAGGTACAAAGCCCCCTCTAGTGGGATGGGGAGATTGGGTGATTATTAGTTTTAGTGGTGAATGGTTTAATATTGTAATTGGTGGGCATGATGGCATGTCGTGGTGGCCCGGAGGGTTAAAACGCCCGCTTCTCGTGTATGAGAATGGGTGATCGAAACCTTTTTTTTTGGGGTGGAAAATCATCCAATGGCTTCTCCCGCCTTGGGTGAGGCGGGAGGGAATGTCAGACTCTTACTAACTAAAAACCACCCCGTTCCTTCTCCTGCTTTAAGCCGGAGCCCCGGTAACCTTTTACGTTGTCCGCAGCTCCGGAGGGTGATCGAAACCTACAAACGCAACTTTTCCAGGGTATACTATATTATACTTTCTACTATTGCTTAGACACCACTAAAGGTAAAGGTAAACATTGTGCGAGTATATTTCTAACTATAAGTTTGAAAATACTAAGCCACATTGAGCAAACGTGGTAATTAATGCTCAAACGTTATTCGTACAAGAAGAGGCCTTTGTTCAATAGTGGCCTCTTATAGGGTGTTGATGAGGACATGAAAGTCTTCAACAACGTTGTGATTTTAGTAAAACTGGTTGCTTTGTCTAATTAAGATAGAAAGCTACACTTTTTTATTTTAATGAAATAATAATTAGAAGATGAATAAAACAGAAAGTAAAGTTTTATCGTATTTGGATTCTCCGCAGTAGTGCAAAGTTAGGAAATGTTTGACGATAATATTATATTACGATAAGAGTGATTTTTTTATCTCTACTTAAATTATGAATTAGGAGTAATAAATCGTCGAAAAATAATACACATAATGCATTTACAAAGAACTATTACAAAGGAGTGGAAATCTACAATTATGCGTACCATGCGCTCTTTTATTTAAAACCAGTAAAGCATATCGATTTACACATCAATGCATCTGATTGGATCTCAGTTTCTGTTCACACATGAAGTGCATTCAGTTAGCTTTGGTTATAGTTATATCTATTATATTACTAGATATGGCCATTTCAATGGATATTCTAGTTGGTATTGAATTGACTTATTCTAGAAGTTACTGCGGTAACCTCACTCACATGACGAAATACAACTTAAGCGTTGTTTCACGTCAGTTTTCTGTGAGGCTGTGGTACCATTCCGTTTAAGCCAGCATATTTGTGGTGAATCATTACTCTTACTTGTAAAATTTTAAATTTCTTGCATAGAGTATATTACACAAGTGCTACTGCTGGGCAAGGGGTAATTGGTTCGATTCCCGCATCGGAAAAAGCACTGCAGGCCAGTATAGGCTTACGCCAAGGCAAATGGTGAAAAGTGGGTGCACATTGTACGATGGCTATGATTACGTGCCAAATGTGCACTTCACCCCTTCGCGGGTAAAAAACGTGACGACATATACAGAATATCACACAACTGTTCCAAATATACTCACAAATACATACGTATATTAAAAGATTACCTCTTTTGGGAAATAAGCTATAATAATATAATATCGCTTTAATTACGTATTATCCACTGACATTAATTACAGACAGATCCCACGGCATAATTTCGTGTGTGTAGTTATGACAAATCTCGTTACCTATGATATGATATTATGAAAATTTTGCAGAAGCGTGAAATAGGTCATTCAGGTGCTCTCCAATTTCCGACTACTTATGCAAATTAGTGCTACGTGTCATTTTCAGTGGGACCAATAATATACGAGCCGGCTTGACGACGTAAATTTTGTTATGAGGATGGGTAAATGAAAATAGCTTTAAACCATTCTGTCTGTTATTCTCTGATGTGGGTGAAATAATGACAACGGCAAAACGAGTATTGATTCCTACTAAATGACCTATTTATTTAATTATTTATTTATTTATTTATACCTACCTATGTATGTGTAGTATTATTTGTTTAAAAATAAAGAATACAGTATTATTTTTCAATAAAATATCAGCAGTTCAGTGCGATCTTCACTACATCTTTCTACCTCGGCCATCGGAAGAAGACAGCGACCAAATCTCCCTTATTTATTTCTATAGATCTGTGAAAATATTTGCCTAATAATAATAATAATTTGGTGTGGATTTAGAAACTGCTACAGCATTAGTGAAATAGTGAATTCATTTGTTAATAACACGGTCGTTTAAAACTAAAATATTTTTTTACTGCACTCACATTGAAAATGCAATAGCTACAATGTAACAATAACTCAATAATTTTATCATCTTTAACTAATATTCCAAGAACCAATATCAATACGTGATATGTAATCCACTTCTCTCTACGACTACTACGCGGCTACGCGTTCTCGTAGCCCGTAGCTCGTAGCAGATTAGTTTGCTACGATGCGTCTCGAGAGAGCTACGTGCGGTTATCGGGTTAGCGTAGCATGTTCCTATGGAATATCATTCTAAGTTATGGCTTTGCTAAGGGCTAGGTACATGTATTACTTATGTATGATCTATATAAAATACTGCTACGCGTAGCATTCTCGTAGGCCTTCGTAGCTTAGATATTACTTAGTTCGAGACTCTCGTAATTGTTATTTATTATGTATTACTTAAGTACTTAATAGATACACAAATGCTAAACAGGACTCTTAGGAATATTTGTAAAAAACTTATGTATATGGAATAACAGAGTGCAGGGGAATCTTGGGAATGATATTGGCAGATGCTTAATAAAATACTCACTTAATAATGTCAAAAAACTTATTGTGAAAATCCGGTGCTAAAACCCAATTATGCATAATAACCAAACAGAAATAAAACAAAACAATACAATTTCAAATATCACAATTTTGTGTAGTTTTGTCCATCACTTCATCTCTTTCTAATCTCCTATGTAAGAGAGGGATGAACAACCCTATCATTGCTGGGGATTAGTCAGGGTTATATAGGCGGAGTGACCCTTGTAATCCTCTGGGAGGGATGGGAGTTTTATGCTAAGGATTGCTATGAGAGGTTGAGGTTTTTTTAAGACGTCTATTTGTCATAATAAGTGAAGGGAAAAGAGAGGTTCTGTAATATTTAGAGGCAACGTAATAACTGATTCTTTGGTCAAGTGATTGTTGCGCTATGGGTCTCGGGTTCGATTTTCGAGTCTGACACAGTATTATTAGCATAGCAGTTATTTGGTTTTTAATTAATAAGAAGAATTAAATGTATAGTCCGATCGATGACCATAGGCTTTTTAACGTTTGTATGAAACTTATTTCAAGGCTAATGAAAAGTAGTTAAATCATTTAATAATGTGTCTCGAGGCTTTTATGCCGAATAAAATGTAATAACTATTTTTATTTTAGCTTTCTTTAGGACTCGAAAGCAAAGCGCATGTAATGCCCCAAGTGTTGCAAGCGCTCATAGGCCACGGTAACCACTTACCATCAGGTGGGCCGTGTGCTTTCAGGCAACCATCGTGGTGTAAAAAAATACTATACACGATTTACAACACTTAAACCAAAACATAAGAAAATGTGACCAATTCATAAAACCTACTTTGTACATTTATATTAAGGCTCACTCGATCTTTGTACCTTTTCCCATATAGAGCATTGAATAAATATATGTAGTTGATAAAGACGTTTACAATGGAGAAGATATTTCAAGAAATCTTCTCACAGGAAGCCCGTCGGGTTTCCTTATCCGCCGGAAATGAGCCGCCGGAAGCTACGGGCAACGGCCGCCCACGTTTCACTTTGCGGCTGATGGAAGGTAACACACGAATAAATACTTTGAATGAAAAATTGTATTCGATTATTCGAATGTTCTTCATTTTTGAAAGATTCTGTGGATATGCAGTAATGGTTGTGGAAATAGATTTATTTTAATAGAAAATATGCTCATTACTTTCTGATTAGATAATTATATACATAGTTATCTAGAGGTATACATAGATTTTTCAATTATAATAATAACCAATGATAATTCAGATATCAGACCTATAATAGATATACATATAGATCAAGAGTATTGTTATTAGATTTGTAGACTTTATTATACCTAAATAACTTTAATATAAATCAACAATTAAAGGAACCGTAATATCCGAAAATTATTACGCATCAGTACATATAGGAGCTACACTAAGGGTGCTTTTCCACAAGAGATGTGATATGTAGCTATACTACGAAAATGTAATAGCTAAGCTGTTAAACTATGTAGCTATACGAGGAAGATGCGCAGCTCGAGTATACGATACATCGATTGTAGGGAAGCCATCCATAGCATACGTCTATAGGACACAACATTCCATCTAAAAAATATAGGTTAGCTGAGTCCGTTTCCAGCAGTGATATGCTATGTGTACCATATGAATAATATAATTCGGAGGCCTTTGTTCAGCAGTGGACGTCTCTCGGCTGATGATGATGATGATAAAACTCATCTACGACAACATAGCATAGCACATCTCTGGTGCAAAAGCACACTAATAGCGGTGAACAGGAACCCATTTTGGAATTCAAAATGGACAGATTATGCAAATTTGAGGTCCCTCATACATTGTTCAAGTTTATTGATGGTCTTGAATTTTAATGGTAAATTATTGTCTATATAATTCATAGTGTCTCATCTCTGTCTAATAGTTTTGAAGTAGTTGCTTACTGAATTAGTTTTCTAGTTCGACTCTTGTTGTGGCCCACACATAAATAGCTATAGGACTTTTCAATATATATTAAAATTGAGAAATAAATTCTCATCAATAACATTCATTAGAGAATTGTGAACTGTAAACCCTATTAAAATAAGGCTTAACGAATGATTAATATTATAAAGTCTACCATGGATGATCTGCGGTGTACTTGCCCGTATTGCCTTAATATGGAACACAAGACGCTTTCAAGTAGTATTTTTGAAGGGAGGAACTGACTTTTCCCAACTTGATTGAGCCGAGAGAGAGTGTCAGACGCCATAAACCACCACATATACTATAAACCACCCCGTTCCTATTCCTGCTCTACGAGACAGAATTCTAGCAGCTCAATAAATCTTGCGCGGTTCCGTATCAGGCATCAGTCCAATTGGGCCCCATCTGTGGTAATCTGATGGTAGTCTGATGGCTCTTTGATAGATTTATTTTCATTTACACATACTCGTACGCAAGGGATTGATGAAGGTCTAAGCTCAGCATTACATATCTAGTTTCTATTAAAATGACGATAGTGATAAAAAGATGACTACAAATAAGAAAACTTGACTAAAGTCTAATAAAGTACACAATATTATATACCAGAACTAACACACCAGTAAATTATATGATAATGAACCCGCTACGTAGGTAATACTATAAATTGAGTCGACTACACTATCCATAAAATAGTTGACAAGACACTTGTAATAGTCTTACGCGACGTTCTAAGGCCCGGAAAATTGGGGTCAAAGTTATATGTAGATAGTTACACGTGTGCCGTACTTGAAGGTGTTTTGTGTAGGGCGGGTCTTTTAGGGGCTGATAGTGTAGGTAAAATAACGTAGGTATAACAAAATAACTAGATGTTGGTGGTTATTTTAAGATAAGTGCTGTTTGGCTTGCTAACATTTTCTGAAATACTTGTAGTTGTTTTTATTTTCGTTATCAGCTTGAAAGTGAAATATAATATTGTGATATTGGTTGTGTGAAGTTGATATTGGTTAAAAACTTATGTTCTTTTCCTTTGCAAAATACCAAAACAATCGTGTAAAATGTTTACAAAATTGTCATTATCACGACAATTGATTCGATTTCAAATAATATAGATAACTAGTCGAAGTGACTCAAGTAAAGGATCTCTCATCTTTTGAATACTATTTTCTGCAGCGTCTTCGCCCGCGTTGCCATGAGATTAAAAGTATTCAGTCACCCAAGTCAGCTCATACCCTGTCTGCATGTCAAATTTCGTCAAAATCCGTTCAGTAGTTTCCGCGTGATTGACAGACAAACATTTAAACAAACAAACTTTCACATTAATATAATATTATAGTGTGACAACTAACAGAACACAAAACAATAGCAAAATACAAAAATAATGCCAAACAATCAAAGAAACATCCAAAACCAAAGAGCCTAATACTCTGCTCTTCACAAACACCTACCTGTATACTATATACCATAACATACTTACACGCCAAGAGCAGGCTTAGCCGTGGAAGGGCAGGATTTTCTAAATCAGTTGCGTCGTTTAGACTACGTGAAGAGATTGCTTGAAACTGAAGTCCCCAATATAAAGTTTCTGAGAAGGCGGAAAGAGCATTTAGAATGGATAAAAGTTTGGTTCCATGAATACATTGGACTTCTGATGTGGAAAAAATGGTTTTCTGTTGCTATATCAAAGTGACATTCGCAAAAATTGCATAGAACATGGTTTTGCATTCAATAGTTATATTAATATTTGGGGATAGACTCCTCTTTTATTATACAAACACACACATCATCACACATCAACAGACTATAAGTGGCCACTGCTGACCAAAGGCCTTTTCTCGCACGGAGAAGGTTTGAGCATTAAACACCACGCTTGCTCAATGCAGATTGGCGATTTAAAACTTTTAATTAGAAATTATAATCCTAAATTTCCTCACAATGTTTTCTTTCACTGTTTATTATCAGTGGTGTCTAAATAATCTTAGAAAGTACATATAACCCGGAAAATGTCACATTGGTACGTGTCGTTGGTAGGTTTCGAATCCACACTTTCAAGTATATGAAGCGGGCGTCTAAAACCTTTTCTTTTATTAAAATTGGTTTAAAATCAGTATTCATTGAATACAGGATATAAATACATATAAGAGCTCTTTGCATCATCTTTAAGGAAACAAGCTTTAGTATCACACTAATCCATATGTTTAAAGACAAGAAAACAAATAATACGAGTACTATAGAAAACCTAACGAATTTCACCAAAAAGCCTAGAATGTCTTTAGTCTAGAATTTATTTTTGTAGTACACTTGAGATTACAGCCACGATTTATTCAAGCCCATCAAACTAGCGACGCAGGCTTTCGACTAACAATTTCGACCTTCCAGAAACCTTTAGTAAGCTTTAACCTTACTGTAATTAAAGTTAAGGTTAGGTTGGAAGCTTGGCCTTATCTGAGTTAAGCTAAGATCGGCACTAAGATTAAGACAATGGACATGAAGGTACATAAAGTTGGTGGAGTCAGCTGTTTGGTTGTCTTAGCCAAAACGTTCATACAATTCCAAGTTTGGGAAGAGATTTATGGAAGGAAGCTGATTAATTAGTTCTCTGTTCTTGATTTGGACGCTTATGTATGTTGCAGGCTGTGGTTGAAGTTTTTTAAAGGGGATCTACATGTCCCACATTTTTGGATGACAAAGGTATATACATCAACTAAGTTTGCTACTCCTTTCAATGTCATTCACTAATCTAGACATGTAATCTCCCTCAAAACGCTTAGCAGATTACCGAGGCTCTGGCTAAAAAACAGGAATAGGAACGGGAGGGTTTTTAGTTATTAAGAGTCCAAAACTCCCTCTCGCCTCATCAGAAAACATTGGATGATTTACTCCAATCATTCAATCGACTTGTCAACTACGTTAGTCCCAATAGGTATCTATAGCTTCTAGGATCTATATTAATATAGTAATATTTGTTATACGGTAAACCAATTCCGAATAACGTATTAATTATCACATTGGGTAAGTTCGATGTGCGTGGAAGGCTTAAAATTGTAATCAATTTCCAGGCATATTCTACTTCCAATACACTAGATGAATATATCCCTTAATCTCTTTTCTACCCAATTAAATTCGGCTTTTAGGTAGCTAAGGATTAATTTTGCTTAAGCGAGATTTCCATTACCTAGGTATAATCGATGTATAAATTTCACGATTAGTGGTAATTGTTGTTTGAGTGAAGTGAGATTTAAGATCATTAAGCTCGCGGATAAAGCGTCTAGACTTATTTTAATTCAAGGTAGTCTTAAGATGTTATAAAGTGTTCTATTTTTATCTCAGTGCCATTATCCGATGGGACGGCAATTTGATACGACCCGAGGACCGGAGGACACGAAATGCAAAACAACCGACCTCTATTTTAAACTCAAAGTCAGAGGTAAAAACTAAGTTACGGTTGTTGACAATTGGCATTGTTAGAAACCCCCATTAATACCTTTTACTGGCAGACCCTGAAAACCTTGTTGCGCCTTGAATTTTTTCTGTGCATATATGTTTATTTCCTAACATAGTACTCTTCTCCTAACAATAACAAACCCAAGAAGAAATGATTTAGCGAAAGCGGTACACCTGTTTTCGAAATTTGGGCTTAGGAACACATTTAGACAATATTTCTTTTATATCCTAATACTTAGATTCTATTAGACCCAAAATGATCACGCAAGCATGAGACCAAGATAAAGCAAATGCCATATGTCATATGAAGATTTACAACAGTCGTTATGGGTCTCCGGTTAGGGAAGTATGACAGTGGGGTTGACCAAGGATTACTTCTAATGATTTATGAAAGACAGAAACAGACAGACAGACTGAAATACGGACTCGGAGATCAGCTGAATTTGGTTAAGGGTTAAATGCCAACGCCTATCTTTCAAGCATAAAAATCCGTCCAAAAATAAAAATGCGAAAGTGGTATAAGTTATCACGTTATTCTGACGGTAACATTATGTTAACATTTTTTCTTATATATATATATATACAATATGTTAACTATTTTTCTATTAAACTATTGGATCATGCAAATGAACTTATATTACGTGAGTAAAATCAAGACCATGATATAATTTTTTGACAAAACTCTTAGCACATTATGTTCATCTACGTAAAATACCACCATAATGTAATTCTAATATAATAAAATGACCCGTGAAAAGTCACCGCACAAATCTCAGCGAACCCTTTCAAAGAAAAACAACCGCAATATTATCTTATGAATTACCAGTACCTCAACTTCAAAGCAAAAAGACACGTAAATTTTAGCTCTGTTTATCCTTTAAACCTCGTAATGGGAAGCCAAAATCCTTCAAAGCGTGTAAAGAAGACGTCATAGGCTCCTATTTAGAATTTTAATCAGCACTCTACAATTCAGAAAACTCCGCTAATTAGCCTGCGACGGAAACGAAAAGGAAAACGAGAGCTTTTTGAGATAAAAATAAGGTTTTTTTTTTAATCTAGCTAGGGATCCTTCGCGCTCATTAAGTTTGTTCCCCTCTGCTAACGAGGAAAATCATTGTCGCCATCATAAAGATTGGCCGTCGATTTTTGCGAAAATGAAACAAAATGGCGGCGGGGTTTTTCTTTTTTTTTTTTGTTACCGAGATTACAATTTCACAGGGTCCAGGTAGCCAGCGTTGAACAATGTTCCGACAATGATATACAGTCGCTACTTTTAGAAAAATTCTCCTTTGAAAATGTGTACGGTACGGAATTTTTGTATTGAAAAATTGATGTTTCCATTGTATTGACGTTTTTTTGATGAGTTCGTTTTGGGAGCTCGTTCGCTGGCTTTAGGCCTTTGACACAGGATTATAAATAAAATTTGATTTGATAGAAGGGTAAACTAAATCCTTTGCAAAAATTGAATTTAGATTTTTGACATCGTCAGTGGCTTTACCATTTTTTAATATACAACAAATCCTTTAACTGTTGAGCAATAAAGATGGTTTTACGTGCACACACATTTGTAGAGGTATTTTTTACAAGGCATTTCTTTTTTGGCAAGTTCCATCCCAGTGCTCAAGCTTTATTATTGATGTATTTGTAAAACCACTTAGAAACCAAAATCGCATACCCGGAGCTGTAGACTGCCTAGCGATTTACCGAGACTCTAGCTCGAAGAGCAGGAGTAGGAACGGGGTGGTTTTATGTCAGTACGGGTCTGACACTCTCGCCTCACCCTGAGCGGGAAAAGTCATTGAATTTTCCACCCTTAAAAAAAAACAGCACCCTTATCAAACAGCATTTAAACGCTAGACGAACCAATAAATAGAAAAGTAGGTGTATAAATATAGGTATGGTATTGACATTCGACAAAATTGTATACAAAAAAAAAAAATTGTTTTATTCTAACTAATTTTTTTAGCGGTAAAATATAATTTGTCTAGAAATACCTTCAGAAAGTCAAACCTTTATCAACAGCACTCGTTTTGCTTACAAAGAACCTTACGAGCGTCTAACAAATAAACTAAAAACGTCAACTAAAATATTAAAACACTCAAGAGTTTACTAGTTCTAAAAGAAACGAGGTTTTAGTGAGGTAATTTGTCATAAACTAAATGAGATGATATTTTGACGATAAAGCAAGCTATGGAGTTTACGACAAAACATAAATTATGATGTGTTTACATCACCGCTTTTGAGGTATTGAAGAATGGAAAAGTGTTAACGCACATAACTTTACATTTTGTTGTTCTTAGGTGTGGACGGAGATAAACTTACTAATAATTGTGGACTGAATCCTCCCGACTAGTTATTAAGCGGTGTTTAATTTGGAAAGGTGCTAATGACTGAAACTCAGTAACATAACTGAGATTTTAGATTTTCTTTATGGATTAGGGGCAAACGAGCTGATGGGTCACCTGATGGTAAGCGATCAGCGCCGCCCTTGGGCACCGACAACGCCAGAGTAACTAAAAAGCTATAAGACTTTGTCTAACCCGAGAAATCAAGCCGACACCATGTGCTCTGCAGTAGTAAGTTCTTGATTAACGAAGCAAAATTAGAGACCGTGCTCTAATTTGTATTAACGAAGCATTCAACGTTCCAAAACGATCTTCAACAAAGAAATAACACTCACAAAACTCGTTTGTATAGTGAGTTACCTTGTCGCAGTAGTCGAGCAGTGAATAGAACGCCTTACTCGTTTCTAGGCGGGCTTTTAAGACGATATTTCGTAAAGTGCTCTACATAGTCACCTGATGAACACTAATGACTTCATTCAAAGAGAAATGCATTTTACTAACGGTAAAAGGTCCACTATTTTGCGTACAAGCACTTACAACGAGTACTTACACTGTTGTACAATTTCTCCCCACCTGTAATCTTCCCGCGGGTTTCATCTTATAACCACCCCAGCTAATTCTGCGGGTACCATAAGACGTGACTAAGGAACATTGGACATAGTCCAGGCAGCAGCGTTGTCAGATAAACATGAACTTTTTAAACTGCGATCTCCAGTCCACTTAGCTATTGTGTGGCAAATCCTTTTACGTAGAAGACCTCCATAGTCCAGTAGTGCTCTGACATGAGCTGTTTATAATGACAATAAACCTTTATTTTATAACAGTAGGTAATATGTACAATGTTGGTCACATGCGCTTAACCACTAAGTTAATATCTGCTTGTACCTGATGAGATCCGCTTTCTAGCCTAACCCCATGACCTTGAATTGATGTTGAAACAGAGTAGTGCTGGCACCGACACAGGTAGTCGAACGACATCAAATGCATCACTGTCTAATTAAGTACAAGTGTTCCGCCACTAAGCTGCGGCTTACTACTATTTTTACTGGGTTCAGCAATAATATTTTAATGTGATTAAGCGGATTTGACATCCACCGTACTTCTCGTTTCATAAAATCTTCTCTATCCTTCTATATTATATCCCCGTCAATTCTGATAACATAATTATTAAACAACTAGCTTTTGCCCGCGACTTCGTTCGCGTGGAATAGTGACTTCCGGCAAATTTTTGGTTTTAACCACATAGTTCCCGATCTCGCGGGATCTCTTCAAAAATGAGATGTGGAAGATATTTCAGGGAACTCTTCAAAAATTAACATAATGAGCTCTGCGTTTGAATTTAATAGATGTATACTCACTTAGGGCATTGAAAAAATAGTTTAAAAACGGACTTAAACTAACTTAAAACTAAAGAAAGCTACGAATTACGAATTTATAACAATTAAAAAAGAAACTATATTACAACCTATCCTCTATGCTATAATAACCAAGCTTAAACTAAATAATTTAAAAGAAACGACTTAAATCTAATCTAATTAAAA
Organism: Spodoptera frugiperda; assembly: GCF_023101765.2. NCBI lineage: Eukaryota > Metazoa > Arthropoda > Insecta > Lepidoptera > Noctuidae > Spodoptera > Spodoptera frugiperda. The sequence continues at coordinate 258,958 of NC_064224.1, read as the reverse complement.
AAAAAATTAGACTTACAATTTTATTAAAAAAACTAACTACAGTAACTACTAATAATCGATATCAAACTAAACCTACGTTAAATAGTTTAACCAAAAAACCAGGAAAACCCAACAAATAAACTTATTAATTGACAAATACAACGAAACCAATTTAGAATATACGAAACAGCAGGACCACTACAGACAAATAATCATACGACTGATAATACACTTTTTCTACGATAGTACCGAAGCGCTCGGCCGATACCCAACCAAATGAATGTAACGAAACCATAGCGCGATCTATTTCGATCCCAACGCCATCTATCGAGGATAAAGACAACTTGGATTATTTATTTATACTCCGTTCGGGCATTTTCTTTGTACTAAAAGTTTAATTATATTGATATTATTTTTTTCATACCTTTTTACTATTTATTTACTTTTTTCGATGAATTAAAACAATAACATGAACCGAAGTCGTGTAACGATCGACATAGAATTATCTATACTCCGTTAGAGCATTTTCTTTGTACTAAATGTTTTATTATATTGATATTATTTTTTTCATACCTTTTTACTATTTATTTACTTTTTTTCGATAAATTAAAACAATAACATGAAACGAAGTCGTGTAACGATCGACATAGAATTATTTATAAATAATTTATTTCTTATTTTTATTTTTTGATTTTTGAAATAAAAATATATCTATGTCCTTTCTAAGGTTCTAAACTATATCTGTACCAAATTTCAACCAAATCCGTCAAATAGTTGCGGAGATTAATGGTATAAGCATAGAATGTTCGACGTGATTCTTTAATTTGACATAACTTTTTTATTTATGAACCGATTGACATGAAACAAACACTAAATGTAAATTTAAGCATCCCACAATATATTCGTGAAAACCGCATCCAACTCGGATCAGCCGTTTCTGAGATTAGCGCGCACAGACGAACAGACAAACAGACAAACAGACAAACAGACAAACAGACAAAAAAAAAGTTAATTACATTTTTGGGTTCGACATCGACATAACAATAACCCCTGCTATTTTTTTTATTTTTATTTTCAATGTACAGACAGCACTTTTCTACGATTTTATTATATGTATAGATCTAAACTTTCTTCATAAACTCACTTCACCCGACTCCATTCTGAACCGTGAAAACAAACTTTGGATCTAAAATAAATTTAAAAACAACTCTAAAGTCGTTAATATAAAGTTTAAACTACAACTGTTCAGTCTTAATTGGCGCCTACAGCTTTTGTTTGAGCAATTCCACTGTTAAATACTGGCTTTGAACCTGCGTGAAATCTATGTTTAGTACGAAAATAGAACTGAGAATCGGTAATACATATTAATCTTGTAAAGGAATATCATTTACTATCAAAATATTGTATTCTTGTAGGGTTCTCCTTCTAACTGTGATGAGCATTTCTTATACCTATCGAGTATGGAATACCTATTTCTGTTGCAGGTTTGATAACTCTAATCTAAAGGTCTCAAGTGTGATTGGCGATTCGGTTGCAAAATATTATCGAAGATTTACTGTAACTGCTCATATAGCACGGTGTCTTTGAAATGTGTCTAAATGTGTTTTACGACAAGAAATAGACTTTTCCTGTCTTGATTATTTTTATTTACATATTGTCTCTATAGAAATCTTCTCAGTGGTAGCACGGAAGGCTCCTTCTGCATTGTCCACGCGCGCAAGGCACACACATTTTATGCTTACCCTTTCTGTATTCAGATAAAATGTGTGACGATTCTTGTATCCTATTAATTTTTACATTGTAGGTACCTATGTTCGTGTCAGTATTATGTTCCGATAATAGCCTTCTATTATTAGAACATTTCGAAGTATATAAATTGAGTATCTATTTCTCGTAGTTAATTATTTGGTAGAGAGACTAAGCTTACTGAAACGTCAAGTAAAGGCTGTATCAGTAACGTGTTCGATTGAGTTTTGTTAACTGGTTACATTTCACAAAGTAATAGTTTCGTTTCCAAACTAGTAAGGACAAGTGTTTGTTTTATTGGCGTGACAAGTTTGACTGCACGGTTGGTGCGGTGACTGGGCAACCGGCTGCCGCGCAACGGGTAGCTGGTTCGATTCCCGCACGGAGCAATTCTTTGTGTGATCCACAAATTGTTGTTTCGGTGTGGGTCTGGGTGTCATGTGTTTGTGAACTTGTATGTTTGTAAACGCACTCACGACACAGGAGAAAATCCTAGTGTGGGGCAACGTTATTTTAAATTTAAAAAAAGCCGTGGTGGCCCTGCGGCCTCTGGACCATTTCGACTTTAAGATGTCTGCTTCTCATGCATGAGAGTTTCGAAATGTTGGCATGGAGTGAAATCATACCTCGGAGCTATGTGCGATCGCTTAATTAACTGTTCCAAGTCTCATTACACTTAGGTTATCTCAACAAATCTAATCAGGAAGTTTGTTTTTTCTTGCCAGGGATATCTCTTTAGGTAGGTAGTTATTTTGGGAGTTTACTGGATACACGTGGGTAGTAAGTAATTATCAGCCTAACACTATACTACTGCTTAGACTTTGGGCGTCTACTCACGGTAAGAACTTGATACTACTTAACCTCCCGCATACAATGTGGGGTTATTTTAACCCCAACACTTTTAAATCGACTTGACACATTAAAGCACAATTGAATTACTTGATTTTAACTGCCTCATTTGTCTAGTCCTTTTTAAGGGGGGAAAATTATCCAATGACTTCTCCTGCCTTGGACGAGGCGAGAAGGAGTGTCAGACTCTTACTGACTAAAAACTACCCCGTTCCTACTCCTGCTTTTCGAGCCGGAGCTCCGGTGAACCCGTTATGTAGTTTGCAGCTCCGGGTCTAGTGAAACTACTCAGCAAGCGGTTTTATATTAAATCCCGTAGTTTTATCACTCTCGTGTTTCCCTCTCCCATCTCCTATCATAAAAATTGCTCAGTTGCGACCAGACAGAAATACAAAGAAATATACTTTCGCCTTTATAACATTACAGTAAGAACACACATAGCTCACAGGAGCATAGTTCTTAAAAACACACCTATCTATACACTACTACATCACCATCTAAAATCAACCATCACACAAACATTTTTGATTCACAACTTAAGTTCAACCGAAAAACATGGCCGCCAAACATTTCTCTCACGAAACTACGAAAATGTCTGGTCTACATTCACTGAAGCAAGCTAGTGTATTTCACGCCCCTATTTTTGTTTATACGCCGGAGGCTGGGTGCTAACTAGCGCGGAAAACCTTACTATCATACCCATATATAGAACGTCTTTTAGTAGGGGAGCCGACGTTTTGTTTAGATTTTCTTGACCTTGACTGAGATGTAAGATGTGTTTGTAGATTTAGGTTGCATGTTTTGTTTGGTAGTAAGACAAGTTTCGGGGAATCGAAAGATAATTCGTATTACATCAAGGAATGGATAACGTATTGAGAGATGGACGTTCCACGTTACGACAGTCAGACGTCCAATGCTTTTTTTTTAAACGTAGCCTCACATTAATATTCTCTCCTATGTCGTTGGTGCGTTTACAAACATACAAGTTCACACACATATCACACCCAGACGCGAAATAACAATTTGGGGATCACACAAAGAGTTGCTTCGTGCGAAAATCGAACCCGCTACACGTTACTCGGCAGCCGGTTGCCCAGCCACCACACCAACCGTGCAGTCGATGTTGAGCAAAGTGTAATTGGGTTTTTTCGAAAATTTCTCGTCATGCTCTGTATAAGACAATAAGCCCACTCCTCATTTAAATGGCACTCATATTAATATGACTCATGAAAAAGGGTATTACATAAAATTATGAGCACATCTGCTTAGTCCTTTGGGGGGTGAAACCTTGTTCTACTTTCTTGTTAGGAGTAAAGAGGAAGCCGTTAAACGATTCCATTCTCTTCATCAATCATTGAGGATTCAGGGACACCTCAAGATGGTAGAAAGTCATGACGTGAGGACTTATCGCTTGAGGGATGATCTGAAATGAAAACATGAATGAGGGAACAGCTCGCTTTGTCATTGGTAGAATGGTTTCCCAAGACTTTATTTATGAATGTAAAATGTGTCATCTGAATTCAGGTAAAGTTAAAACCTAAACAGTCTTCATGTGTAATAGACTTTGATGACGATGATAAACATGATTATTAAATTAAAAATTATGTTATCAGCTTACTCACGTTACTGTTAGACGAGGAACTGGTCCAGTTTCGAGCTATGCTAGAGGCTCATATTTATGAACAGCACTCCGCGACACACAACGCGGTGACTGTCGCGATGCTACTCATTTATTCAGTAATAATTCACACACAGTAATATCATAAAGAAATAATAAAACTTTTACAATATGAACAATATTAATACTTTATACGCAAATGCTCGTTATTTAAATCTAAAAAGTATACAGACGAAATGTATACGCACGATCCGAGAGTTCTCACGATTCTTTAGGAAAGTTAAAAAATGTAGATCCCCAAAAAATATACATACCGTGAAAGTTTTGAAGCAATTTTTTGCCTCGGCGAGTAAAGAAAAAGAATGATGCCATATATACTGGCTGGGACAGGCAAAAACTTTTTGCGCTGTTCAGAAACCGCGATGCTTTAGAACCGCGACTCTTTAAAAAGCCGTCTGGCGTCTTTGTTATTTTAGTATTTAAGTCTAGGAATTAAATGATTTGATGATATCAATCATTCACATGATTTATTGTGGTATAAAATTAAGTACCTTATTTTATAATTTGATTTTCGTGAGTTAGTGACAATCAATATTATGGTACAATTGTTAGTTGTGAAGTCAAATAATAATCTTGAAAGGTCGTAAGGTTTTGGTAACATTTTCGCACCGAATTATTAGGTATTAGAAGTTAATTCAATTTACGACATCGGATCTTATTAGTTTCAAAAGTCAAAGTCAGGTCATTTATTCAATTAATCCTTAATTAGCCACTTTTAAAAAGTCAAAATAAATTGTTCGTCAGTCTGTCTGTTAGTGAAGCTAGGTGTACATTTAACGTCAAGACAAAAAAAATTTTTGAGATCATCAGTACTTTTTCCGTCTAAAATCATATACGACCTAGTTGCTAGTGACCACAATACTAGAAACGCAGCAAAACTTCCAGCCAATCTGAAAAATGGCTGCCAACAAGCCGTCCAGCGTCCCTTGAGCGCGACCAATATTTACAATGTGGACTAATTTCAAACTTGGACAGGTCTTGTAACATATTTTTCGTCGAGAATAGTGGAACATGGAGGATACCGGTACGTGGGTGGGTAGGTGAAGTGGAAGTGAGGAAACTTGGAAATAAAACCGGCACTACCGTCGTGTTACCGAAGTTGGGGATTTAACGCTTGCTGCGACACCGGGCTGGGGTGTGGTGTGATGGATAAGCTTATGCCGTTTTTTTTCTTCTGTTTATTCTGCTTTAATGTGTCTGTCTATTTATGGAAATTGTAATTGAAGTTCAGATTTGTCAAGAACTTAATTGGACATAATTTTAATCTGTCAACTGAGAGCACATAGACAGACATACAGAGACTAGATTGGCAATATTTACATTTAAAGAAGTACCAAATTAAAAAGTACCCTTCGTAGTAATTGGCGTTTCATTGTCTCTTAATCCCCCCATGAGATCGGCGTGAGGGTATGTATGTATGTAATCTGTACTCCAATCATAAAAATATTCGTTTTTAAGAAAAAACGACGGTATAAATAGTTTTTAGTCAATCATACGAAAGGTGTTTTCGTTTCTTGACAAATCGATGTCAATTATATACATCCCATACAAAGAATGCAATAAAAAAATGCTAGCGTCAATGAAAACAGATACTAAGACCATAAAAAGTATTCACAGTTTCAACCTAATCACATATGACCTTGAAAACTAAACATCAGTTAAAGCAAATGTTCTGCTGTCGCTTATACTTTATACCACACACCGTGCTCCAGTTTCCAGAGGGATCTCGCGATGACAACGTTCTACGGGTCTTGTGCCACTCCACAGCTATCTCCACACATATACGATACGACAGAAATCAGTTTACTTTTCACAATTCTTAGCCGCGTTTGCTGGCTAGAATTAGCTTTTTTGTAAAATACTGACGACGGTGGAATTGAATGTTTGAAAATAGGGGTTGTTTTTATGTTACATTTGTGGGAATGGGTTAGTTTAATATTTGAGTACTAGCACTGTTCAAATGTACAGTTTGCTTTGATGTAAAGCAAAAAAAAATAACATCTTCTAATCATGCATGCATTAGGATAGGACTTTCCTGATCTAATACAATTTATTTTATTTGAGTAAACTTTTCGACTTTCTTTTTATCCCAATATACTCTAATACATGAATTTTCATCCCTTTCCTTAAAATTCCTTATCCTTATATGTTTCGTAAGTAAAATATACCTTCATAATATAATACATAGAAACTCTCAACATTGCAACTTAGGAAAAGTAAGAAAAACAGAGACGTTTACGGTGCTTTTCCACCAGAGATGTGCTATGTAGCTATGCTACGAAGATGTAATACCATGTGACCGTTTCCACTGATACTAAGCTATGTAGCTGTGCGAAGAAGATGCGCAGCTCGAGTATGCGATGTGTCTATAGTAGGAAAGCCATCCATAGCACGCATCTTTCCATATAAAATACATAATTTAGCTGAGTCCATTTCTACCAATCCTAAGGTATGTACACTTACCAATAAATATGATTGGTGGAAGCCAAACGCATCCACAGTAACGTAGCATAACACATCTCTGGTGGAAAAGCACCCTCATGCTCAACTACAATATTTTATTCAAGAAAACCTTTTTGAACATGTTAAAACTTTTCTACAGCGTACACTTGCTGAGGCAAATGTTACTTAGGGTACTTTAAATATTATATTATGAAACATTGTAGGACAAGTTAGATGTTAATAGATATACTTTACAGCACCAGGTGGCAAGTTTATGTTAAGTGTGTTTTTTTGAAGTCATGACAAGGTTTACTTGGCTTTTAGTTTTATATACGGCACTTCTTTAGTTAGGTTGCCTTGTTGGCAATATAACTAGTGTGGCTCGTGGTCGTGAATGAAACTGCGGGAAAAGGGGTTTCGGGTTCGATTACTGGGTCGGGCAAAGAATCATTGGGCTTTTTCGGTTTTTTGAAAAAAATCTCGGTTGTAGCACGGAGTCTGGAATTATGCCTGGTATAATATAATAATAGGCTCACCTCGGACTTATAACATAAATTGTGATAAGCAAAAAGCCTACCCCTTCGGGGGTAAAAGGCACGACAAAACTTGAGTAAAACAGGTGAAATATACAAGTGTAACTTTTTGCCTTGAAGGAAAGTACAAGCAGGTACTTATCAAAGAAAAAACCGTTTACGTAACCTTTAATATTGTTAAAAGATAACTTTACACACGACATACCAAAGTTTGAACAAGCTAATATAGGTCCAATTACCAAGGTCCTAACAAACAATATCCGAAACACTAAAAGTCAGAAACTATTCCAATAATTACTTCACTAATCAGAACGCCATCCATCCTATACACAACAGCTGTCAGCTCGCAGTCGATACTTAAATTGATTGAGATGACAGCTAACCCAAGTGTTGTTAGTGTTACAGGGCTACACATCAAACTACACACAACCAGTATAAACTGACCTCTCAACGCGAGAAAAGATCATACAACGCTAGACCAAGATAAACTGGATTATATCGCTGGTATAGCCGCACATCAAACTATACCTAACTTACCATGTTCCATAATCCATTATCAACCTTGAAACTTGATAATAGGGTTGAAAATCAATGGGATAGTGTATGTCGATTTAGTGTAGCTTCATCTGCTGCCCATACCAGAATTAGGTCGGCAGTTACATTGCACGTTGCAGTAACCTACTTTCGTACAGCGATTGAACATGTGGCTTGACAAGAAACCAATACGAACGAGAATTAGTAGGCCGTTTTCTCAGAACCGTGTTGTATGGCATGTTGTTGTATTGTGTTGTATTTCGTTGTGTTGGATTTGTTGTATTGTTTCGGGCGCTTTGTTTTAGTAGTTCGGGGTAAGTGATTCAGGTTTCGGGGTGTGAGTGACAAGTCAAAGTGTTATTGGTTTCTTGACGTTCTCTATAAGAGCTCGTATGTTGGAATCAAAGCAATAGATGTTTGGCAGTAAATTTAGAATCTTTTGTGCGACCTTATTTTGAAAAAAATTGGTAAAACGTAAAGTAGAGCCTTAAAGTATACATTTTTAGTAGTTTAACGTATAGTTAAGACAACCAAACATACAATACGTTTAAATAATTAATATCATAGTGAACTTAAGTTCGGTTAACAATTAAACTTAACTTATTAAATTCATTAGTGTTAGTTCTAAGAACAGAATAATTTAATTGCTTATTCGAAAAACAAAAAGTAAAATAATAAAAAATGAAAAAAATATGTCGTGATGGCTCGGAGGTTTAAGACGCACACTTCTCATGTAAGAGAGTGCGGGTTCGAAACCTACCAACGCCAAGTACCAATGTAACTTTAGCGAACTATATGTATTTTCTAAGATTATTACCACTGACTAACGGTAAAGAAAAACATCGTGAGAAAAGCTGAGCTTATAATTTTTAATTATAAGTTTGAAATCGCCAACCAGCATTGAGCAAGCGTGGTGATTAATGCTCAAACCTTCTCCGTGTGATAAGAGGCCTTTGGTCAGCAGTAGCCACTTACAGGCTGATGATGTGCAAAGCGATGAAAATTAATAATATCTTTTACAAAAACATTTCATTAAAAGGACAGACGACAACGTAAATAACAAACATTTACTCATACAAAAATACATTTTAAACTGCTTCCAAAATACATGAAAGCATTACACATTTCTCATATGGGTGAGTTTCCTTTGCTTAATGAAACATTCGACGAAGTTCAATGTAAAACATAAAACGTCAACCCGAAAAGGGATTTTCAGCCTTAAATACTTCATACTGACATGAAAGATGAGAGCAATACACGGTTTTTGTAAAGTTACGTTAAATTGAAAGGTTTGAAGAGATTGTATGGTCAGAAGTTTGTTTTTAAAAGCGATCGTTTTATTTTGAGTTTTGTGTTCGTGTGTGTAGAATTTAAATTTCACTGCACGGGTATAAGTACCGTCATTTGTGACTTTTTCAATTTGAAAATGCTAGTGAAGTTTCTGTTTAAGGGTTCTACCTCTCATTATGTTTAGTCATTAATGAGTATACGGTTTGGCACAGTTACTGGAAAATGGGATGTTATACAAATTTTTGGACCACGAAACTGCTGCCTGTCTCGTTGGTCGAGTGTGTCAAAGGGTCTCGGGTTCGATTCCTAGGTCGGGCAAAGAATTACTAGAGATTTTTCGGTTTTCGAAAATTTCTCAGCTGTAGCACGGAGTCTGAAATTGTACCCAGTATATTGGTATACAATTGCATTGTAGAGTGATATAACGTAGAGTAATGCCTACGCCTTCGGGGACAAAAGGAATGACATACGCACGTACATATTAAACTGCTCTTTTTGTGATCCAAAATTATTTGTTCTGGATCTGAGTGTGATATGTTTGTGAATTTGTTTGCAGTCACAGCCACGAAACAGGATAAAATCGTTGAATGAGACCACGCCACGCTATAATCACACCAACCAATATTTACGCCCACTTACCTTCTACAGCAATCATTAAAAAATCTTAATTCTCTGTTAAAATCGTCCACCTGATACGATACACATTCAATAAAAAAGAAAGAAAACAAAATTCATAATAAATAAAAAAGCATTAACATTTTAAATTCGCACCAATTACGTATGTTGATGAGAAAGCAATTAAGCATAAAATTTCCATGGAGGCCATCGAAGATTTTCATTAGCGACCAATTGACGTTGAATCTCAATTAAAATGGAATTCTATTGTAATGGTACATAGAGTAGATAGTTTGAAGAAACGCCAATTAATTAAATATTGTTTATTTAATATTTCTAGAAACACTTAACATTCCCATTACATTTAGATTCAAATTGTTCTAAGGCCTCTGCGAGTTGGCTTCAGCTCCTCGTACGACTTCCAAAGGTCAGGTCCCTGTGGTCCCGTGATAAGTAAAGAACATACAAAATAAATTAATTAAACTTTGCTATTATTATTTAAGTATTTCATTGCTTGAGTTACTCATCAGAAGCCAAACGTTGCTGTGGAAGCATTTGGCTATCACCAATCATATTCATTGGTTCACATAGCTTAGCACAGGTGGAAACGGACTCAGCTAAGCTTTGTTTTTATTTGAAAAAATGCGTGTTATGGATAGATTTCCTACTATCGATACATCGCATACTCAAGCTGCGCATCTTACTCACGCCGCTACATCTTACACCGCTACATAGCTTAGTATCAGTGGAAACAGTCACATAGTTTCACAGCTTAGCACACCTCTGGTGAAAAATCATCCTTCTGATCCAAACGGCAAAAATCCTAATTGGTTTGAATGGATGGTCATTAGATAAATTATGTCAAAGCTCAAACTCGTAAGTATGATATGTGAAACCCAAGACCCTTTATTCTCCGGAGCTGCAGACAACGTAAAAGGTTGCCGGGGCTCCAGCTCCAAGCAGGAGTAGGAACGGGGTGGTTTTTAGTCAGTAAGAGTCTGACACTCCCTCCTGCCTCACCCAAGGCGGTAGAAGTCATTGGATGAAATTCCCCACTCGAAAAAAAATACCCCTTTTTCTACAAGCGTAAGCAATGAGTTTCAAGCTGCTCAAACGAGGCTTAAACATCCTACATAAAAAAAAAACAACCAAAGCTTTGGTCTATCTGTTTATTTAAATAATCTTCAGCCACCACACAGAAAATCCATTGTTAAATGCGTCCGAATCGCTAAATTATTGGATTTATCTCGCGTTGCCGAGTGTTCATTAAAAATAATGCGTTGATTTATGTTTTGAACCGAATATTTTACTGTATTGGTTCTTAAACTTCGTAATTAATGAAATGTGGTTTTGTTCGCATTGAATCGCTTTTCGACTGTTATTTATTTAAGCAAAGTTTACTTTACATTTTGTGTTACTTTTAATGAAAAGATGGGATGTTTAATTATGTTAAAGGGTGCTTTTCCCAATATTATGTAGTATGTATGTTCCCAATATTTGATTATGTCGAAGCCAAACTCATCCACGGCAACGTAGCATAGCACATCTCTAGTGGAAAAGTATCCGTATTCGCCAGGCAACAATTGGCTACCAACATTTGTTAGTCCACATTTTCTGTAGCGTTATACGCAACATTTCTAGTTGTCATGTGGTATGGTATTTGTTTCAGAGCAGCACACGTCACGTGCAACAAACTAGCGCCAAAGAAGCTTAAGAAACCGTAATCGGTTGATAGACAACATTGCTAAAGAAAATTAAATGTACCATCACTTTTTTTTATTCGATATAAACTAATGCTTGACTACAATCGTTGATGGATGATGGATGGCCTTGAAGACACCCACATTGTAATCGGATTGTACTTTAATTATCAAGAGCAGTTTATCATTAACTTTAAACACATCGAGAAACGTGTTATGCCATACGTCACGCGCTAAATGCTTCTCAGTGGATACAAAGTAGGTAACTCTCAATTTGTTTCAGCCTTAAACTTCGACTACGTTTTAGTCCTGAGGTCGCAAGCTTGAGCTTGCTCGTACAAGGATTCGGTTTCAGACAAAAGCCCTATTGAATTTTTAGATTTATTTGGAACTAGCTTTTGCCCGCGACTTCGTTCGCGTGGAATAGTGACTTCCGGCAAATTTTTGGTTTTAACCACATAGTACCCGATCTCGCGGGATCTCTTCAAAAATGAGATGTGGAAGATATTCCAGGGAACTCTTCAAAAATCAACAGAATGAGCTCTGCGTTTGAATTTAATAGATGTATACTCACTTAGGGCATTGAAAAAATAGTTTAAAAACGGACTTAAACTAACTTAAAACTAAAGAAAGCTACGAATTACGAATTTATAACAATTAAAAAAGAAACTATATTACAACCTATCCTCTATGCTATAATAACCAAGCTTAAACTAAATAATTTAAAAGAAACGACTTAAATCTAATCTAATTAATTTATAAATTAGACTTACAATTTTATTAAAAAAACTAACTACAGTAACTACTAATAATCGATATCAAACTAAACCTACGTTAAATAGTTTAACCATAAAACCAGGAAAACCCAACAAATAAACTTATTAATTGACAAATACAACGAAACCAATTTAGAATATACGAAACAGCAGGACCACTACAGACAAATAATCATACGACTGATAATACACTTTTTCTACGATAGTACCGAAGCGCTCGGCCGATACCCAACCAAATGAATGTAACGAAACCATAGCGCGATCTATTTCGATCCCAACGCCATCTATCGAGGATAAAGACAACTTGGATTATTTATTTATACTCCGTTCGGGCATTTTCTTTGTACTAAAAGTTTAATTATATTGATATAATTTTTTTCATACCTTTTTACTATTTATTTACTTTTTTCGATGAATTAAAACAATAACATGAACCGAAGTCGTGTAAGATCGACATAGAATTATTTATACTCCGTTAGAGCATTTTCTTTGTACTAAATGTTTTATTATATTGATATTATTTTTTTCATACCTTTTTACTATTTATTTACTTTTTTTCGATGAATTAAAACAATAACATGAACCGAAGTCGTGTAACGATCGACATAGAATTATTTATAAATAATTTATTTCTTATTTTTATTTTTTGATTTTTGAAATAAAAATATATCTATGTCCCTTCTAAGGTTCTAAACTATATCTGTACCAAATTTCAACCAAATCCGTCAAATAGTTGCGGAGATTAATGGTATAAGCATAGAATGTTCGACGTGATTCTTTAATTTGACATAACTTTTTTATTTATGAACCGATTGACATGAAACAAACACTAAATGTAAATTTAAGCATCCCACAATATGTTCGTGAAAACCGCATCCAACTCGGATCAGCCGTTTCTGAGATTAGCGCGCACAGACGAACAGACAAACAGACAAACAGACAAACAGACAAACAGACAAACAGACAAAAAAAAAGTTAATTACATTTTTGGGTTCGACATCGACATAACAATAACCCCTGCTATTTTTTTTATTTTTATTTTCAATGTACAGACAGCACTTTTCTACGATTTTATTATATGTATAGATTTCTTAGAAGTAGCGTCAAGTCTTTTAGACTGAAATTAAGTTCTAGATTCAGTAATACAATCAAATTAAGGATTACTGAACTGATTTTCTGTCATGTTAACGTATTTTTTCGTAGAGATTTAAATGGTTCTCCGATTTTTAACTCAATTGTTAGTATTGGGTATCCTTTGTATTACAACTAGATTCATTTTTTATTGTTCTTCCATCAACGTATTAATTCAAATTCAATTCAAAGTAAACCGATACGACTTTCAAAATTTCAAGAAAAGAGCGTATTATTTATAGAAGGCTAGCAACGCACTTATTACTCATCTGGTATTGCGAGAGTCAATCGGCAGCGCCGAACGCTTACCATCAGGTGATCCTGCTCTTTCGCCCATATTCCATAAAAAACCATCCAAGAACAAAACTTAAATACGAACCAAAATCATCATTAACCAATTGACTACAGCTATTTTTAAGATACTAGAAAATACATTGTCTCACTTTGATCCAGGCTTCGGCAAACAAACACAGGTTAAGCTTATCTCATCTTAGAAATCAGTAAATAGAAACACAAATTCATATCAGGTTCAACACAGGTTTAGACCTGAACAAATATGCTTTAACAAACCTACATCATCTTATACCTGTCGTAATCATGAGAGAAATAGGAAAGCAAGCAACTCAGGTTAATGGGAAGGCCATTAATTTCATTACGGTAACTGTGGAGTTGTGCCAAGCCGGTCTAAGTTGGAGGATTCGTTTACACCGTTGTGTAATGTTTTAAAATGGAGTAGGTTTTAGAAGGACTCTTTTATGGTTATCTAAAATTATAGTATTTTTTTGTATGACTTTTTGGTTTAAATCCTGATTTCTTTAACTAATTTCTTCAATGTCAATCTCATAAGGTCAAAATAAAAGAAGTACACTTTTAGTTTACTTCAGGCAATTAAGCCAAACAGCAAATTTTCAGAATTCACAAAAATTATGCAACAAAAATCGCTGTTGTAAATTTCGAATGAAAGAAAAATATACAGACAGATATGTTTTAACAAAATATAATATTTAGTGGGGGTATTATTAACCATTGCTCAAGTCTGTTCACCCAGATTAATTCCAATTTAATCTGTCAAAAATCAACAAAAACTAACTAAGCACACAAACCAAACACACCTCGAAAATAAAAACGTACCCAGACCACAGATAATCCCAAGAGTATATTTATCTTTTGAAATACATCAGGGGTACAACGTACAACTGCATCGAAAGATACACGAGGGATCAAAATAGAGAATCACGCGGACATGAAATTGGATTTCACGGACTTTTGTCCTTCACGTTCACGATTGAGGAAAAATGTCCCTTGTGGACAGAAAAGCCTTTAAAATCATTGAAAGTGATTCGGAGGGGACAAACTCGGGACAGTGTTAACGTATTAGTGATATTTGGGTCAGAGATCGAGTTTTATGGGATGTGTCGGACGAATGGGAATTTGGAAAGATTTTTTTTTGTATTTTTTTTTCGAATGAATTTCTAAGTTTTCAATCAACATTAGTTATATTTTAACAAATACATTCCTAAATGAAAAGAAATCTTACTAATATTATAAATGCGAAAGTTTACGTCAAATCGTCCGAAAGGATCGAGACGAAATTTAAAACACGGGTAGATTAGAGTCTAAAATAACATATAAGCTACTTTTTATCTCAAGGGAATGCGGACGAAACCGCTGGCAGAAGATAGTACAATATAAAAGAATTACAATATAGTATTATCATTGTCACAGAAAATATAACTCACCAGTGACGTTTTGTTACTCACATAATATACCAGTCATAAGACAAAAACAGCACTCACAACAGCACATCAACCTACCTCAAACTCTTCTGATGCTCAATACATTTTCATCTCTTTTACCAAAACAATTAAAGTTCAAAATTCATTGACGCATCAAAGTAAATTTTGATATACAGCTACACATTCATGTCAATGTAAAACTGACCTACATACGTATAGATACAGGTCTGTCTGACCCACAGCCGCAGGTAAAGGGGTGGCTAAGCAAACCGGCTTATCGGGAACGTCTGACAAGCGTGGATTTATGTGCTAACTTTATCTTTTCCGTTACGTGCGCCGCGGAGGCTGGTGGCACTGGATTCTTGATCTGCGTTTTAAGATTTGGTGTTTAATTTTTGTAATTTTTATTTTATTTTTTTATTTTATTATAACCTTTTTCATGGAGAGTTAACGGACTAAATCTCCATGTACCACCACCCACAGATAGTTTTTTGATAGAAAAACCACCCCGTTCCTTCTCCTGCTTTTCGAGCCAGAGCCCCGGTAAAACCACTAGGTAGTCCGCAGCTCCGGCCTACTTGTTTTTATAATAACTATCGTGAGACATACTAAATTACCTGAAATTAACGGGTTACTTACGTACATTAATGGCAAAACCTGTAGGCTGCGCATCGTCGCCGCATCTGCCCACGCTGTTCATGATAAAAAGTCCCTCTGTGACTCGAAACTAGTAGAGCTTTTCTCAATTAATCTACGTGAGTAAACCCTGATTTTAAGTTAACCCACTTGTTGTTAGTTTTACTATTTATCCATGTAATAGCAGGTAAGCATTATGTCATTATAATATGCTGCAGGTTCCAAGGATATGGAGGCAATACTCTGACACTAATGTAAGTAAATGACAAGACTGAGTTAGTTTATTAAACTATATGACTATACACAATCCTCAAGTTCACTGATCCAATTCTCTAATACTTCAATCCACTTGTGGACTAAATTGAATCTAACTCCAACAGAAAATATTAAAGTAACCGAGTAATCATCTAGTCAAGAACCGACATGACGAGCCCAATTCGACATTTATTTCGTAAAGGATAAAAGATATTATTTTGAGGACCAAAATAATATTTCATTCGCTTTAATATTCTTTGCGTGGCGAAATAATCCTGCTTTACAAAAAGAAAAAGATTACCTACGGAACGAATAGGAAACTGAGTTTCCTCGAAATTGTAATCCGACAAACGCGAACGAGAAATTCGATTGTTGTTATTTCAGTATCGATACATAATTATTTGGGGAAGTTATTATGTATTGGAGTTTACTATTTCTTAAATAAGTTAAGAATGTTATTTCTTAATAAACTGCTTAAAGGTTATTTCGTTCAATTCTATATTTTTTTTAATTAATACCTGGTTCGTTTTCAATTTCGTTTAATTTTTTTCAGCCTGTAAACATCATAGTTAATATTTATTTTAACTTTTAATCCACGAAGTCAAAGGTGCGCATTACCGCTATACAATGTATAACCACTTTTCACCATTTTTGTTATAAGTCCCAGTAATAGAGGGTTAACCTATTGCCATAATAAACTGGGCACAATTCCAGACTCCATGCTACGACTGAGAAAAAAACCGGAAAAGCCCAGTAATTCTTTACCCGACCCGAGAATCGAACTCAAGACCCCTTGTACGATAGTCGCACTCGATCAACGGGGTAGCATAATATATAATTGAAGTAGATACCTAAAACGCCAATTTAAAACGTTAAAAGCACGCCCAACTTAAACGACAGTTAAAACAGTGCCATCGGCTCCTACAAAAAGAATTCGGAAAATACCTTTCTGGCATTGCATCACTTTATATTCCGAGCCAAAGTGTATAAACTGTGCGCTGACAACGAATTTCAAATGTATTCGACATTGTACCGGCTTCAAATTCAGAATTACTTTTGACATTTTCTATAAAGTGAAGTTCTGCACAGAGCGATCAGCTGAGGAGTGGCACAAATTGTCGGTTTTGATATTGAACAGTACATTTGTATTGGAATGGTTGATACAAACCATTATCATTGTATTGGGGAACAATAGAGGGAGATTTCAATCAGGAATTGTGGATTTTGGATGCAATTACCTAAAAAGGTTTTTATCTATGATTGTGTAGTTTATTAATAGAATTAATGTACAGTTGAATATACTATAAACTTATACTGATTCCTGCCTGATTTCGGGGATATTAAGGTTAGGTAAATGAATTTTTAGTGTTGTTTTTGTCATTTTTATAATTATACATTACGACATGTAAAATGTACATCCACTTTTCACAATTTATGTTATAAGTCTCAAGTAATAGGAGACTCAAACTCTGTGCTGCGAAATTTCGACTACGAAAAAATCCGAGTAATAGGTACTTCGCGTTTTTCCGAAAGTCGAACCTGAAACCTCTTTCCTGCAGTCGCAATTGCGACTACTCGACCAACGAGTCAGTCATCTACCAACAAAACATAATCTCATTACCGCAACAAAACAACCTTCTTTCTCCAAACCCAGCCACCCATAAATCTTCCCTAAGCACTATCGAACATTGATCGCTTCACCGTCCCCCGCGCTATTACACTAACTTAATCGCTTGTTCAAATTAAACCGTTGTTTAATCGTCACTTACACACCTACGTAAACGACAAGCTCGGACTAATCTAAGTGATCGTGAGAGACTATTAGTCAAGCTAACCGGAGCTTACTTAACGAGGATCAATTTAAACGTAAACAGTGGAGTGGCATTTGGTTAAAGTATCTGATTTGTTATAGAAAAGTGGCGATTGCATACTAGGGAATAGGTGATTGGTGATCGCCTGATGGTAAACAATAGATGCTGACATGCTATAAGTGCTTTGCCAGCCTTTTGTGGATTTTGAATTTAGGGTTGCTGGGGAATCGGGTATTGGGAAGATTGGGAAAGGGCCCCCTTTCCCAATCCCAAAAGAATTGGGCGTTCGGTAACCTCACTCACACGACGAAACACAACGCAAGAGTTGGTTCACGTCACTTTTTTGTGAGACCGTGGTATCACTCCGGTCGAGCCGGTCCATTTGTGCCGAACTATGGCTCTCCCACACTTTATTATAAAATCGTGACTAGAGTAGTAATAAGGAAAATTCGGTAAAAAAATGTAAAGTTTTAGATTAACCATTTTATGTTAATGCTAGATGTTAAAAGACTAAAATACTATAACTGTTAGTGTATTTGTGTGGTTAGGAAACGAGGCATTACTGTCGGTTCTTATTGTCAAACTGAATTCTTATCATATATGTAGTTACAAGTAGTCGTAAATTCATGCTTGGCAACGTTTTCTACCAAACTGTCAGCTACAATGAATGGTTCAATGATTCAATGTTGCGTTTGCTGTATTCAAACTATTGGAGTGTTCAATATAATATGTCATATAGTACGAGACTAAATACATCAAAAACCATTCAAATAGAACAACTTGTATTATTAATATGCATTGGTTTTAAAATTACAAAATAAAAAAACTATCATATTTTCATAATAACTTTCTTGAGACATATTAAATTGACTAAACAATCATAGTTTACTCGCGCACATTACGCTGCTCATGATGAAGAGTCTCTCTATAACTCGAAACTAGTAGAGCTTTTCTCTATTAATTCACGTGAGTAAACTTTAATTTTTTAGTTTATTTAATACTACCAATTTCAATTATAGTTAGGTATAACTTTAATTTTAATAATACTTTCAAAAAATTCAAACCACCTCTACCGGAAAAATACAACCCCACTAATCTAGAACGGATTCGTTCCAAATTAACGCGACAATAATGTCGCTGCATTTTCGTCACACGGAATTACGGTACCGTATTTAGTTCCGCGCAGTTGCGAGTGATTCCGGGCCCACATACAGTTGTCACGGTCCGAACAATTTATCGTCGTGGTCGAGGAAGTCGGTCCGAAAGTTACGGACTAATTCGAACTATTTCGGGACACATAAAAGCCACGCTTAATATGTGGTCGGTATTTAGGGACTGTATTTTGTGTCATTTCTTATGGGGAGTTTTTAGTTTTAGTGCTTTACGGTCTCTGCGGAGCTGCTATGAACTGGAACACAGTGTAAATGAATTTCACATACATACAATTCCTAATCCATTCATTCACAAGATTTACTTCTGTAAGTTTAATATCAAAATATAACGATAAAACAAAATTGACACTACACAATCGTAGCATAGTACTACGGCGTAGACCATCCTGCTACGCCGTAGTATCTCGTCACGGAGCTAAAGGAAATTATGCCCCTTGGCGTTTCGCAGATTCAAGACCGAGGTAAACGAGAACTTTAGTTTAGTAGAAGATTGCTAAAGATTAATTTTACAAGCCAAACCGACTAAGTAAGTAATCATCCTTAGGAATTCTGTATTAACTTTTAAAAAAGTAATGCATTTCGGAGTAAGTTCTGGGCAGTATCTTATTAAGTTATAAAAATCATGATATTATTCATTCTGTTTATTTGAAAAATTGTGATTTATTTTACTCTTACAGGTAACAATACATATCCTGCATTAGATAATATTAGTAATATTTTTACCACTATCATTTTTTATGATTAATCAGGTTCAAAATACAATTCTTGGTTGCATTGTTTCTTTGGTTCAATTATGTGAGGGCAATGTAACACCAATATTCAGTCAAAGAGATCGATTAATGATAGAAAAGACCATAATAGTATTAAAACATAATATTCCATAGAATTCTCAACCTTTTAGACCTTAATATAGCAGTCCAATAATCAATAACATATAATATTCCATAGAATTCACAACATTTCTGACCACACATAATCTATATTACCTACTCCTTCCAAAATGGCCATGTCAAACACAATAAGACGGATCTGCAGGCCAAACACAGCACCAAGTTGAACAGTAACTGATTACAAGCAGCGCATAAAGTTGTCACGTTTGCTACAATTTATAGCTCGCAGTTTAGGAAGTGGATCTAGGGCGGATCGTAAGCTATATACATGTTGTATAATATGTATAGATATGTATTATATACTTTGCATATACGCTTGCTTTATGTATGGTTAAAGTTTTTGTCTTTTTTTGTTCACGTTGACTTTCTATGAACACATGTAAGTGTAAAAAGCAATGTTGCGACATCACGCCTTTTGTCCTCGAAGGGATAGGCAGAGCTGCGCATTAAGGCACGTAATGCCGCTATACAATCTGCATCCACTGTTCTTCATTTCTGGTATATGACCCTATTTTCATACATGGACACAATTCCAGATTCCACTCGACCAAAGATACAGTACTTGAATTAGCTGTATTTCTAAAAAAATTCTGAATTCTTTTAAAAAACTAAATTAAAAAGGATTACTAACTAGTTCCACTTAACTTCAGTTTCTACACTTTAAAAAAGTAGAAGCTACGAAAACGAGTCTTACTAAACTTTGCTTGCGTTTTTTCGTTTTATTTTTTACTTGAACTTTGTTCAATTGTTTCGACCTAAGTTAATGTTCTTTCTTAACTATTTTTAGTTAAAAAAGAGAATTTATTTGAACACTTAAGAATAAAACTTATCGAAGTAAAACTAATGAGGTTATTTACTTTATAGATCAATGTAATGATAAAACTAATTTCAACTTTATATTAAAAGTCTAAAGGCTTATTTTGTTACTGATATTTAAACTCAATAATCGATTTGCCAGTATCCAATGTTCAATGTTTTTATACGTTGGAAATTTAATTTTATTACCAACCATTAGAAGTGTATTACGAGTAGAAAATCTTCAGTTTATTTTGTATAAAAAACTTAAATCATGTTAATTTTGA
This sequence comes from Spodoptera frugiperda, assembly GCF_023101765.2. NCBI lineage: Eukaryota > Metazoa > Arthropoda > Insecta > Lepidoptera > Noctuidae > Spodoptera > Spodoptera frugiperda. The sequence goes on along the minus strand of NC_064224.1, from coordinate 238,103 downwards.
TGGAAGCAATATTTACTTACTAATTAAATAAATCGCTAATTATAAAAACTTACTCCACATTACAAGTATTAATTAAAAAAAACACTACCCCAATAGAAAAATGCGGAGAAACTTCTAGAACAAATTAATCTTTTCAAACATCCCATACATAATTCAATTCACATAGTAGAAAAAAAACATATATTTTTATTACAAACAGTACTGAACTCCGATCACGTATGAGCATGATTGCCGTCCATATTGTGAAACATTTATTTCACTAGACCTGTTCCAGGGCGGTCAAAAGAAAATTCTAGAAAAAAATATTATTTTTGTGCTCCATTCGGCTATTGGTCTAAAAGCGGGTATTGCTCGCAAGGTCAAGAGCTTTTGCGTTAGGCTGGTACCAGGACTTTCAGTATTATAATTTGGAAATACGGTACTACCTTAATTTTATTTTAATGTCGGTCTGGTAGACTACATGTATAATTTCTTATGATGATACCTTGATTTGAAATATCGTGTGACGTCACGATTTACTACATTAGAGTAACATGACGTAACAATCTTCGTAACTTAGCTCAGTTTTATCTAATAAGGTATTGTAATTTTATATGTTTTTTTATTTTTCTATCTAATTTTCATCTATTCCTATTAAACAAGAATTGACTGACCTCTTACAGGCAATTATGACTCATAGGAGCATTTATGATTAAATCCTGCATTTAACAACTAACTGATAATGAATACTCACAATATTGTTTAAGTTTATGGCTCTGATTCATGCATCTCTGGTTGTATTTATACACTTATTAGGCTACGACGAGAAAATTAAATACGCTATGCGGTATAAAAGTCCCTAAATTTAAAAATAAAAATAAGACCTAACTTTTTCTTGTCATCCAGTCTCCAGACACCAATTACGTCACCTCTTGTCAACATTCATACTCAAAACTAAAATACATAACAAACCTAGGTAACCAGAAAGGTTTTCTTGGAATCAGAGCAACCCCCATCATCCCCTCACGTATGTATAAGTGCCATCCACAAGAAACATTAATTTCACTCGTCCCGACCTCCCGCTAGAAAAGAAATCCCTCGGAAAAATATAATGAAATAGTCCTCTCTAATCTCACGCTTGTGTTGGGCAGATAACGATGTCACGAGGGCCTTAGCCGCTGGTGCAATTGAAGGAATTAATCTTAATAATGAAGTGAATAGTGAGCTGTCATTTGTTCCTTAGTTTTGGGGAAATTGTTGTTAGTCATTTTGTGTGTGGGGATTCTTGCTTTTTGGCTTTGACGCTTCAGTACGTTACTATAAGTTTATTTATGGTATAAGCCGGTAAATAAGTAGAAGAATCACCTGATGGTAAGCATTCGCCACCCATGGACACTAGAAATACCAGAGACGTTACAAGTGATTTGCCGGCTTTTTGGGGGTTAGGAATTGAAAGGGTTGTTGGGGAATTGAGAAGATTTTTTTCACGTCGATTTTCTATGAGAGCGTGGTATCACTTCGGTCGAGCCGGTCCCTTCGTGCCGAAGCATGGTTCGCCCCAATTAAAAATTAGGTTATTTTGGAAAAAAATATTTTAAAATCTTATCATTTCATACTATTCTATAACTTTATACTTATTTTGTAGTCATTCCACACTCACGCAACACAAATACACATACAGAGAGATACAATTTCATATTTATAAAATAAATTATAGTATGGATGAAATGTGTATTAAAAATTCAAAAGAGAATGGAAACAAGAGTGATTGCAAATGTATTTTATATGCTGAAAAATTCTTTTTGAACATTATTAAGTGATATTGTACTTTATAGTAAAATATTTTAAGGTACATTATTCACTATCGTATTACCATAACAAATCAGAAGCCACAGTTGCATCACTGAATAGTTTTCTTAGCCAGCTTATCACTTGGCACCAATCTATTTGATGTGCGCTATTCAGAGTACTTTACCTACTTTCAACCCCGTGGATTTATCATCAACATTATCAACAGTCTCTATAAAGTCCACTGCTGGACTATGAGCTTCTTCTATAAAAGGACCTTAGCTATATTTTCTACGCTTAGTAAGTTTATAGTTTTTTATCATCTGCTACCACTCAGTTTGTGTTAAATGTGTAGTCCCTCAGTCAACTCTTATAAACGTATTTTTATTAGGACAGTCATATTTTGGCGCATTTATATTAATTAATAATGGACAATCTGTAGGTAATTGATGTAGATAATAGCCGTTTGCAATACCACATGGTTTCCTCACTGTCGAGCCATTTCTTTAATTATTTATTTTATTAAGAAAACCAACAACATCACAGTAGGTAAAATAACAATATGGATACATTTTATTTTTAATAACAGGTTTCCTTAGTATAAAATTACAATTAGGTATAATTCGGCTTATAAACGGACAGTAAACAGTCACTTATACAATATTAGTTTGCTCTATATATTTCTTTACACCTATGTCTTTCCAAACTGCTGAGTTTACTTCTCCAACTATTTGCCAAAAATACGCCATTATCTCACATCTTAGACCAGAGTCTAGATTTTACTCAAGTCGTTTACCAAGGGATGCCTTCTTGGTAATATCATTTCGTTGATTATGACCTCCCCCAGCTCTCTTAGTACAATGGACGCCGTTTTACGCGCTCTTCACTAAATTGCACTATTGCTATTAATTTTTTTATGTCTCTCTCTCTCTCTGTTATAGTAAGGAGGTCTGTGATTGTGCAAATGGGATTGTGTTATTAAATGTTTTGGTTGTGGTTATGTCATGTATGAATAGTAAATAGTATGTGTTCGAAAAATCTGTTTGTGGATTTGAAACTTCACACAGAATTACAAATTATGGTGTCATTATTTTAACTACTTTAATTTTGTATTAAGTGTAGAAGATCAATGCTTCGACACGAATGGGCTGACTCGACTGGAGTGATACCACGGCCTCACAGAAAACCGACGTGAAATAACGTTTGTGTTGTTTTTCGTCGCGTAAGTGAGGTTACTTTCCCAATCCCCGAATCCCCAACAATCCTTATATTTCTAACCCCTAAAAGGGCCGGCAATTCACTTGGCGTTTCGGGTGTCCATGAATGGCGCCGATTGCTTACCATTAGGTGATACATCTGTTCGTTTACTGGCTTATACCATAAAAATACCTGTTTGTTATTGTAATGAACCAATTGGTCAGTAATATACAATTAAGTGTTTGTTATTATAATAATGTTTACTTTATAATCATTTAAAAAGAAACAAAGACTAGACGTGTTAAAACTAATACTTGTTCCCCTGACGGACCAAACCAATGCCAGTATATAGTATAATTATTACACTTAAATATTACAACTGCTCTATTAATTAGTGCGAATCAGTCGAGATGGGATTTAGGGTTGTTAACCACAACATAAACTAGTTTAACACAAAACGTACTAATCTTGAATAACTTTGAAATCTTAATAGGTATATTCATGAATTATTACATAATTTTGACTACTGAGAAATTTTCGAAAAGCCGAAAAAAGCCCAGCAGGACTTTGCCCGACCCAGGAATTGAGCCCGAGACCTAATATACAATGTGATAGGTTTGGGACTTCTAACCCGTTAAGGCTGAGTACTACATCTAATTTTATCGACAAAATAAATAATATGGGGGTTGAACCCCTAATTGAAAATGTTGAAAAATAGTGATTTTTTCGGTAAAAATAATTCACAAATGTTTTTTTTCTCACCAAAAACATTATCAAACATATGAAAAAAGTAATGAATTAGTTAGCCAAGGTTATTAGCTACCGTTTGTCGTTTTTTTTTTGTTTCTACGACGCATACAACCTTTGATATCAAAAAAAAGTAAAAAAAATATTAAAATAGCCATAATTTTTAGGGGGAGGGGATTCGACCCCTTCGACCCCCGACTTTTGTCGATAAAATTAGATGTAGTACTCAGCCTTCACGGGTTAGAAGTCTCACCCCTATCACATTGTATAAATTGTTGTTTCAGGTCCGGGTGTCATGCACATGTGAAATTGCGTGTTTGTAAACGCACCTACGACACTGGAGAAAATCGTAGTGAGGAAAAAGTTTCATAAAAATATGAACTATGTTACATAATTATACAAATCAACATAATAGTCTAGGTAGTTAATGTTGGGCTCGCTGTCATTGCAGCGGTAAGTCCCCTCTTTGAGGAGTGGCTAGAGAGGCGCCACGGCGTCCTCACCTACCGCCTGACGCAGGTGCTTACCGGACATGGAAGCTTCGGTAGGTTCCTGTTTCTGATTGGGCGGGAGGAAACGCCCGGGTGTCATCACTGCGAAGACCGCCCGGAGGACACGGTGGAACATACGCTTGCGGTCTGCCCTGCGTGGGCTGAGCACCGCCGTGTCCTCAGGGATGTGGTCGGCGACGGCGCCCTCTCGCGTCCGGCACTGATACAAGCCATGGTGCGGAGCGAGGGGGACTGGGATGCCGTCTCCTCCTTCTGCGAAGCAGTCATGCTAGCTAAGGAGGAGGCGGGGCGCGTGAGAGAACGAACCTCCTCACGCCCCAGCCGTCGCGAGAGACACTCCGGGCGTCGGGGATCGCGCGACGATCTCCGGCCACCGTAAGTGCGGGTCTGCGGACGGTGAGCAAGGGTAGCTCGCCGCCCGACCAGAACCAGACCCGTGCGTGCGGCGCGTCGCGTTCTGCGCGCGCCTCAAAGAGCCATCAGACCACCACAGATGGGGCCCAGTAGGGCTGATGCCTAATCCGGAGCTGCGGACTACCTAGCGGGTTTACCGGGGCTCCGGCTCGACGGGCAGGAGTAGGAACGGGGTGGTTTTTAGTCAGTAAGAGTCTGACACTCCCTCTCGCCTCGCCCAAGGTGGGAGAAGTCATTGGATGATTTTCCACCCTGAAAAAAAAAAAAATAGTCATAGTTAATGTGCAACCCAAGATATCATAAAGGTAAGCAAAACAAGCCCACCGGTAAAAAACAATACAATAAATTAACACAAAATATAAGACCAAAAAAAATACTTAATAGGTAATTTCTCACGTATTTCCGAAAACGATATCTTTTCCGTTCTTTTTCCTCATTAAATCTAAAGGAGCAGCCCTGTACCGTCCCCGTTTCAGCTTAGTCGGGTATTTCGCAGTACCGAAAGCCGGCCAACATAATTAGTTTGTCTTGTTAGGTAAATTATTAATTAATGTCTAAATCATTTTGAACAATGCTGCGTTTTCCAAGTGGCTATCAACTTTTGGTGTGTTGCGTGTTCTATCGTTACTTAAATAATGCTTAATTGACTAGTTTTCTTAGATACTAGACAAATTCAATACCTCTTTTCGCAACGGCAAAGCAATAAATATTTTCTATGAATATGAATTCTGTATGCCTTTTTAGTAATATTATTCAATTATTCAATAGTACGTTATGGTGTCATCAGATTTTTACGTCAAAATGCAGTCTTATTTCTAGAAAATTAGCTTGCGAAAATTCGAAAACTAAGTAGATCATCAAACTATATTGAACATTTTTAGGTTGTTGAAATTTTGTCAGCCATAGTCCGGAAATAATGCTCGTTAATGGCTATAGACTCAATCAGTCACCGCCTCTTACATAAAATTAAAGTTAAAAATATACTTTTGATTGTACAATGTGTACCTCTCTCTGCCTCTTCCACAATCAGAACTGATATGCAATCACAGAATGAATAACTAATGTTAAAAATTAAGCCTATTTTCAGGCAATACAATGATTAAAATCTGAACATACTAACAATGCTTTTTATTAACTCTTTACCTGGATTCAGTAATTAAACCTAAAATCCAAGTACTCGACAATGATAGGTAGTTAGAACAACGAGGTACTTCAAAGTGCTACTAAATAAACGCAGTTAGAACGAGAGGCAACATGAAATAAATGTTCCATTACCCGTATTTATGTAACGGCCGATAGTTCAGTAGCCAGCGTATCAACCCACTCTATTCAGTATTTTTTTCATTGAATTTTTGACTTTATATCACAAGGAATAAAGTTGATAATCTGATAAAGAAATTAGTTAGAAAGGATTATGTTACCTTGCTAGCCAGTGTACACACATCAACCTATACAAAACCAGTTTATAATGGTCTCACTTTATATGATCTTTTTGCTTATTTGAAGGTCAGGTTATATTGGTTTAGCATAGCTTCAAGTGTAACCGTTTGTACCTGGGTAATGACTAGGTCCAACATGCGGTTAGCACCTGAAATTGAACATGAATAAGTTTTTAGTGAGGGTTTTACTGTGAAATATTAGTTTTGGATTTAGGTGGAGTACAAATTTTGGGCTTGTAAATGACGTTATAAGTGCCTTGCCGGCCTTTGGGGGTTAGGAATTTAAGGTTTGTTGGGAAATCGGGGATTGGGAAGATTGGGAAAGGGAGTAATTGAGCCTTCACTCACAGAATGTAAACGTTGTATCACATCAGTTTTCTGTAAGGCCATGGTATCATGTCGATCGAATCGGCCCATTCGTGCCGAAGCATGGCTCTCTAACCCTGAAAAAATCTCAAATTTACTACAACAGCACACGATTATCCGTTTAGTTCAGACTTAACTTCACTAAAACCAAAATACAACTCATTCAAGCACAACGTCATATAAAGAAAGCTATAAAACCATCTACTAACAGCTCTATAACAGTATGTATGTTTGTTCCACGTCTTTAAGTGGAACACGGTGCGGAATGCATTATGCAGCGGTCAAGGTCAAGTTGTTTTCATTGCTAGCTCTTGGCGCCGTACAACTTTACTTGGAGTCTATAAATAAGATTTTTAATTGAATCTTTCTTGGGATTTTTGTTGGAAAATGTTAGAGGTGAAATGGTTCGATGTTTAGTTAGTTGTGCATTTGTGTGATTTTTAGTTTAAGATTTTTTTGGACTTCTTTCTAAATAGGGTTTACAATGGGATTTGAGACAGGATCTAAGCTCTGATCTAAATCTGTCTTCCAGTCAAAATTAAACTGGACAATTTATTTACGATATATCTGGTGAAAATTTGACACTGCATGATGGTATTAAAACTTTCTAAATCGAAAATCATCCAACGACTTCTCCCGCTTTGAGCGAAGCGCCATATATTTCCGATTTTAGCTTTTTAAAACCTGGTTACTACTAAATCTGGTAACCTCAATGCTCGTTTCAACCACAAGACTAACAAGAAAAACAAATAAACATATACCCACAACCTACTTCCATCTCGTTCCTACCACCTACAGATGTATAAGTACTAAGGCACACTGCACACGATCTAAACCATTTCGCACGCTTTCGCCTTCGCACACGAACTTTTATACTCAACGAAACCGCAACGCAAGCGTTCCGTCGACACCTTAATTGCCTTCATCGGGTGTTTATCACGCCACCAAACTGCGTACTCCGTATAAATTGTTCTCTAGGTCGTTGGTGATCTATCGCTTGTTTGTGTGTAGCACACTTTATTTAATTTTTTTTGGAGGCCATTTTGTATTTTTTTTTTTTTGGTTGTAATTATACCAATTTTTAACTAGCTGAAATCCGCGGTTTCACTCGCGTAGATTACGGACTTTGTGTATAGAAGTCCCTCCAAAATCGGTCCAGCCATTTCAGAGATAAACCGGACAGACAGACAAAATTTTACGCAGCGCTTGCGGGTACGCCATCTCCACTCGAATACCTTTATGCCTCAGTGGCCATCGGTTCTTCGCGCTATGCGTCCTGCTCCCTGCGTGTTGGCGATATAGTAAAAATAGTGAAGTAACGCGGTCAAAGACGTTGAAAGGTCTGCTAGCAGTTTGCAATAACTGCAAAAATTGCGTTGTTACCTATGTAGGCAAAGCCGCTTGTAACAACAAATAGTGGTCTGTATTATTTCAAACTATCACTAGAAGTAAGTGATAGTTTGAAATAATACCTAATTTTTATCAAGATCCATCCATCCATTTCGACACGAAACATAACGGGATTCTCTCCAAACAATATTAAAGACCGCTTATACAAGCTACGAGTAGTTCAGCACAAAACAACAATATTGCACTTCACCCTAACATGTAAATAAAAGGGTAAACTTCGCTTGGAAGATACAAAGTGCTTTAAAACTATGCTCGTATGCTCGATAGTCGCTCAAACTTCACACGAACTCGGCTTTCAAACACTCCCATAACCGAATCTCTTAATCTAGTAAAACTGAACTCTCTACTCGATCTTTTACAGAGCCAACTATTTCCTTCTACACCACAAATTCAATATAAACTTTATGTACACAAAGTTAGGGTATAAATTGCAAATTCGTGCCGTGTTTTAGATTTATGATCGAGAGTAATTTGTTTTAAAGGTATCAGTGGAAGGCGGCGGCGGAGTGTAAGGCTTGAATGTATTTCGCTTGTTCTAGAAGCTGTTAAGGCGAGCTTGAGATATCTGTTTTCATACTTATTTCAGTGGGAATAAGTTGCATTATCGATTGATGTATGTTTTCATTCTATAGGATTGAGAGCAAACGAGCAAAGCAGCAGAGGACATGATGATTTGTGATTAGTACTGCCTACATCAGAGAGTAGTTGCAAATGTATTGTCGATGTTTTGAACGAGAAAGTATCCTCATCCTCAGTAATTCGACGAAAACCATACCAGTACCCTTAGTACAAGTTTGCTTTACGTTAATTAAAATCAAAACGAGAGCGCGTTCGCCGCTCTGATTGGACGGCTCGATTGAACTAACCAATCAGTCTCGTTTCGATTTCATTAATCGTTGCAACAAACTCGTTCTAAGCCCTCAGATTGTTTGATTGCACGAAAGACATCTTTAAAAATACACATTTCCTCTTAGGAAGATTAAATCAATCCTGAAATTAAATCAAACATAGTTTCTCATTTAAAGCAAACTCCCTTTTACTCAACAGCTCCAATTCATCCCATTTCAGAGAACTCCAAAGACGAGGTAAGGTAAAATCGCTCCAGTGCAACCACCAATCCTCTAGACCGCCGATTATGGTAATGCCAAGATCGTTAGGCGTAACTGCGATACCGGCCATTTGTGATTCACGACTCAATGTATTTTGTGGCACATTTGCGAAATTAGCCTGTAATTTATTACTGAGATACGACTATGTTGTGTACCACGTAATTGTTTATTGGATATTCAATTTGATGTGGTCGCCAAGGGTTGGTGTGCTATGGTTGTTAATATATGCGTGTAAATAAAACTATGTGAAGTACAGGACTGCAAGACATGAAGTTTTCAAGGTCGGTTAATGACGTTTAGGTGCTTTATTACAGAACTCTCAATATTAATACAAAAGAAAAAAAGTAAGATAAGATATTTCACCGTGCATTTGTTTGGCAAGTGCACTGGGCCAAATAAATGGCCCTTTTTTTTTTTGAGGGGGAAAATCATCCAATGACTTTTCTCGCCTTGGGCGAGGCGAGAGGTAGTGTCAGACTCTTACTGACTAAAAGCCACCCCGTTCCTTCTCCTGCTTTTCGAGCCGGAGCCCCGGTAAACCCGCTAGGTAGTCCGCAGCTCCGGATCAGGCATCAGCCCTGTTGGGCCCCATCTGTGGTGGTCTGATGGCTCTTTGAGGCGCGCGCGGAACGCGACGCGCCGCACGCACGGGTCTGGATCTGGTCGGGCGGCGAGCTACCCTTGCTCGCCGTCCGCAGGCCCGCACTTACGGTGGCCGGAGATCGTCTCGCGATCCCCGACGCCCGGAGTGTCTCTCGCGGCGGCTGGGGCGTGAGGATGTTTGTTCTCTCACGCGCCCCGCCTCCTCCTCAGCTAGCATGACTGCTTCGCAGAAGGAGGAGACGGCATTCCAGTCCCTCTCGCTCCGCACCATGGCCTGAACCAGTGCCGGGCGCGAGAGGTCGCCGTCGCCGACCACATCCCTGAGGACTTGGCGGTGCTCAGCCCACGCAGGGCACACCGCCACCGTATGTTCTACCGTGTCCTCCGGGCGGTCCTCACAGTGATGACACCCGGGCGTTTCCTCCCGCCCAATAAGGAACAGGAACCTACCGAAACTGTCCGGTAATGTCCGGTAAGCACCTGCGTCAGGCGGTAGGTAAGGACGCCGTGGTGCCTCTCTAGCCACTCCTTAAAGAGGGGACTTACCGCTGCAATGACAGCGAGCCCAAAATAAATGGGCCTTGTCCAATGATATTATAAGTAGGATAGGTAGTAGGATAGTAAGCGCTTAAAATGTGGCACATTAAAATGTATACAATTGACAACATGTTTATAGTATGTATGTTGGAACATAGTGAGGCGTAGTTTGTAACGTCTCGCGCTCCCCATAAAGTCTCACGCATTATGTAAAAGAGAAGTTATAAAATCTCCTCTTTGTATTTGGTTCGTGGATTTTTTCATCTATAAGTAAATTTTGTTATCACAATAGAAGCTATATTTCTTAAACTCCTTTAATATTCTCACCATTAAACTAACGAAACAAGCAATATTGTCCGAATTCATAACACCACTACGAAATACCAAATACCGGACTGCTAAAATTATCTCCCCCGGCTAGAAAGGTATGCGACACCAATTGGCGTCAGGCGACAAGCCTCCATACCTTTATTATTTTAAGCGCAGTTTTCCCACCCCATTCTCCCATCACGACCTTCGAAGATTGGGCCAAATATTTATTTGTGCAATCCGGAAGGACGGTCTTTATTACGATCCCCTTAGATATAACGTTGATTGTGATAGTAAAAGTCCCATTAATGGAAAAGGGGGATTCGGATATTCAGAAAATACAATGCGAAATGTAAATAGATGGAAGTGGATGGTTTAATTTTGGATTGAACAAAGCGTTTTCCTGTAACTTGATAGACAATTGGATCATTATTGAGATGTTTTAAGGTCTAAATACATTAACGATCGCTTCAAGCCAGCAATTGAATTGTTATTTAAATTTGAACTTTAAATTGTATGTCATATGACATGTTTCATAAGGTCAATATAAAAAAGCCGACGGCGCGTGGCCAGCAGGCGGTCCTCTTGAGTTGTAGTTGCGATGCTCGCACGCTTTAAGCGTGTACTGTGGTTCGCATGCTGAGAAATATCGTCGCTGTTTTCGTGTGCTTGTACTTCGCGGGCGACGCGGCGTAAGCACGCTGGCAGCTAACAGTAAGCACAATTCGAAACAACACCGTGCCGGAACCGAGCTAGAACCGTGCTCGGTAAGTGTGTTAAGAACTTTATAAACATTGTTTTGTTTTTCGAAAGTGTTTTTCAAGGTCATGGCGATTGAGTTTTAACCAGTAGACTATTCAGTTGTATTTTTCTTAGAATAATGGTCGTTCTGCGAAAGGGTCCTATTGACCCATTATTTTAACTGCTCATTGATTAGATCTATTTGTAGGTTTTCAAGCTTCAGACAACTGTTTGGACATTGAAGATTTTACGACATGACCATGATACACTTTCACAGTTACAAGTTTTCAATACAAAGTTTGTAATTTGATAAAGGAATGCAAGTTGATACATTTGGAACCTATTTTCAGAACTTTTTTTGAGGGGGAAATCATCCAATGACTTCTTCTGCCTTGGGCGAGGCATCTCGCTTCAAACGGGGTGGTTTTTAGTCGGTAAAAATTCTGATTCTTACTGCCTTGAAAACACTTCGTTCCTACAGCTGGAGCCCCGCTAGGCAGTTCGCAGAAAGTACACGAATCCTTAGAAATAATATTTGAGATACTTTTATTCTGTTCTATATTCTTTAAAAACCAAACAATTTGAAATCAATATCACGTATCAATACACAATGTAACTAGTTTTCTATCCTGCCATACAAATATAGACTTTATTTTCTACACCTAAAAGACTAGATCAAGATGCTTAAGAAACTGGTTTCTTTGTTTCAGTTTATTATTTTCTGGGTTACGGAGAGCGGAGAGAAAAATTAAGTTTTTCTTTAGATAAAATTGTTTTGTAAACTTGGTATTAAATTGCTATATTCTTGGCAAACGTTGGTAACCAGTGTTTGTAATTATTTTTAGCTTAATAGTATTTCTTTTTTTTATTCAAGTTAAATTTTATTCAGAAGGAGAAAGTAGCAGGAAAGAAGAATATTTGCAATGTGGGTTATGTAGGTAATACACTAAAGATTACTTTTTGTCAAAGATGAATGCTGAACATAATTTTTCGCCGTCGCCCATGGACACCCGAAACACCAGAGGCGTTACAAGTTTGTTGCCGGCCTTTTGGGGGTTAGGAATTTAAGGGTTGTGGTGAATCGATGATTGGGAAGAGGGATAATTGGGCCTCCGGTAACCTGACTTACACAACGCAAGCGTTGTTTCACGTCGGTTTTTTATGAGGCCATGGTATCACCCCGGTCAAGCCGGCCCATTCGTGGCGAAGCATTCCTCTCCCACACTTAGCAAGCCCTCGCATTGACGACCACTTGACCAAAAAGGTAATGTTAGGGTCCTTAAAATAATCGGAATCTACTAAAAAACTCTACACCCAATATCAATACTAATATCAAAAGAAATACACACGCAAAGAAAACTTCAGCTCGCGTTACAGAATTTATTTGAACACAATATGTAAAGCGGATTTCCTTTGTAAACGTAAATAATGTATATGTATGTGTATTATGTATATATGTGTAGTGTTCGGAATATTGTGTACCATTTGTAATATTATTTTCAAAAGGAAATAAGTGAAGTGGGGAAAAAATGTTTTATTGTACTTGTGTGTGCGTGTGTGAACGGTGAGAGTAAGTTATGTTTTATTTTTATTTTGGTGTAGTTTTTGATACTTTTGTTGGATAAATTTAAAAACTAAAGACTATTAGAGATTTTATAAAAAAAAACTATGACCTTTACTGTCGCAAATGTCAGCTACGTCACTTTGTCGTCGAACTCTGATGTATGCTTATAATGATGATATTATAAATGTGAAAGTGTTGCTTGTTTGGTTATTGGGATGTTTATCCATCAACCACGCTGAAACTATTGAACGGATTTTAATGGAATTTGGTATACAGCTGACTTGGGTGGCAAGATACTTTTTATCCCGCGAAACGCGGGCGAAACTGCTGGCAAAAGCTAGTAAATAAATAACATTACTTACAGACTAACCGATTTGTATATCTTATAGCTAAACGCTCGAGTAGAATCAAATTTAACTAAAACAAAACTATACCAAATGGGTGATAATATAAATTAATATTTGTCTTCATATTGGCTTTGACTACCGAAATATTTAAAAAAACTGTTCTAAAGCTTCATACATAACTCTAACGTCTACTCAATCAAAACAGTTACAACTACGCGAAAATATTAATGTAAAACTTCACAATAAACAGTAAGAAAAATTCAGTAAAAGCAGCAAAATTAAAACTACATTTTTTCCTCCGCACTACAGTTTCCACTCCCCTTTGTTACCTAGTCTTAACAAAACGAGTCGAGTTCTAGTTCGCAGTTTAATACAAAGAGATATCACAAAGAAGTTACCCCATTATCAAGAACACAAGTAAATGCAAATACAAAACGTATTGTGAATCGTAGCTTTAAAAGAAATACTATTTTATTGTAAGTGTAATAATTAAACGGGAAGAATTAAAATCTATACGAATAACACACACTACACACTACGATTTTCTCCTGTGTCGTGCGTGCGTTTACAAACATACAATTTCACATATACATGACACCCAGACAATATTTAATTTTGCTGTAATCTACATACTTGATGTGATGTTACAAGAAATAAATAAAACTTCGTTATTTTCGTATTGTATAAGGTAGATATGCAACGTCACGCCTTTTATCCCCGAAGGGGTACGCAGAGGTGCACATTACGCCACGCAATAAAATACACCTACCTTTCACTATTTGTGTTATAAGTCCCATGTAATAGGGGGTGAGCTTATTGCCATATACTGGGCACAATTCCAGACTCCGTACTACATCTAATAAATTTTCGAAAAACGCCCATCGTCCGGCAGTCGCACTTGCGATCACTCGACCAACGAGGCAGTTAATAATGTAAAAGATACAAATTACACTAAAGGTCTTACGTTACAACTAACTAACACATTTATGAACCACCAAACACAAAAATGCGTAAAAGCTTTTTCGAACCACAAACGAGAAAACGTCTACCTACCTACGTATACACGAAGCTCTCAGATGCACAACCGTATTGGAAAAGTTTACAAAAACTCGACTCGATGCAATCGAGTTCGGCCCGTTCGTTATAGCAATTTACGGTGCGCTACAAAAGCAATTAAGGCTTTTTTGTACACCCTATATGAGCTAGTAAATATTTTGTCTGGAATTTCGCTCTGGCTATAAATAACAATATCTTTCAGAATGTATGTAATAATTTATTTGGAATTTATAGTAGTTTCTTTTGGATTAAATAACCCTTTAAGTATATTTTTGCTGTGTAAGAAAATATGAGTTGAAAGTGATGTTTTATTATTAGTTGCTTGCTTAAAATAACAATATTCTTTTAAAGTGACAGTTCCTTATAAAATTTCCCCGATATACTTATGACAATTTCCAGGTATCTGTGAATAGAAGTAGGTAGTATACACCAGGCCGGCTCAAACGGAGTAATACCATGGCCACACAGAAAACCGACGTGAAACAATGCTTGCGTTGTATGTGTGAGATTACCGGAAGCCCAATTACCTCCTTACCAATCTACCTAATCCCCGATTCCTCAACAACCATTAAATTCCTAACCTTCAAAAGGACTACAGCGCGCTAGTAACGCCTCTGGTGTTTCGGTTATTCATGGGCGGCGACGATTGCTTATCATTAGGTGATGAGTCTGCTTGCATACCAGCTTATACTATAAAAACATTCTAAGACAAAAGAGGTGCCCAAGCAAAACCATCGTACAAAGCCAGTAGCACAAAGTACAAGAAGATCTAACACAAGCATTTAAAACAAAGGAAGCTCTTAAAACAAATGTTCGTTGAAGCAATTTTATCTATCTCGCACGGACGGAATTAAGTAGGTAGTGAACGATCTCTCTCAATGATTTACTGTGTCGACTCTTCGACTACAATGGCGTAGAACAGTGGAATAATAGCTCGAAATTTTGCTAAGGTACGCTGTTTTAGAAAGGTAAATTGTGAATTCCTAAGTCGACACAATTTTCAACGAAAGTATTGTTAATTGAGTTCTGATAAGCATTTTCTCTGATTCGGGTTAGGCGTTTGATTAATTGCTGATTTGAGGATTTTTTTGGGATTTAATTTGTAATTTTTAGGGTTTTTGTCAGTCTTGCTACAGAATATTATAGCTGCAACTCCTGTAAGCCAGGGTCTACCGTAGATACAACCATGAAAACTCCGGAACAAGTCGGCGCGTACCAGGGACATGAATGACTGTCTTGGATCCTTGAGAATAATTTCAAAAGTTTGGCCTTTCTGATAATATCAAAATTAAAAACCTGAATTATATAACTTCCAAACTTATAACTCAAACTAATGAAAGACTGACCGTTTGGTATCTAAAAACTGAACGCTGAAATCCTACCAATTTGGTCACCTATTGAACAAAAAACTGTATTCGCTTCACTTCAAAGTACATTTTCGTTTACTTCACTAATCTAACTTGAATAGCACTAACCAAAAGCCATTACTCGTCAAAAGATTCGAATAATTCATTTAGTAGGAAACTTTCTTCAAAGAAATGTCTTTTTGACATTTTTTTTTTTTTTAGTCTAATCACCTTAAGTGATCTCTTTATTTTCAATACTATTGAACTGACTACTTACATTTAATGTTATGTGAGTTCGATAGTTGGAATGATAAGAACTGATTGAACTAAATTAATATAGTTTAAGAAAAATATCATCGTTTCAGCATTAATCATCACGTTTGCTCAATACTGGTTGGCGATTTCATACTTACAATTAGATATTATAAACCCAGGTTTCCTCACGATGTTTTCCTTTACCGTTTGTCAGTGGTGTCCAAGGGTCTATTGAGAGTCTATAACATAGAAATATTATAAAGCAAAACTTTTACCTCGTTCAAGTATTTTAATAGCAAAAAATATCTAGAAAACCAAGAAAACTGGAAGCAAAACAGTCTAAAAGCATTTCCTATCTTACAAAAAAGTCCTTGCTTCGTTCAAAGATGCTGTGTCAAAAGCGCAATCGTATTTATAAATTTTCACTCAAGTTTCACCGCAAACTGTCCCTTACTGACCATGGTATATAAATGCAAAGTAGTTTTACTCGGTACAGTATGTAATACGAGTTTACTTTACATTTAAAGTAATCGAAACGGGCTTTGATTAGTAGGTTTATTCGAGCCGGCCAATCAAATCACCGAAAGCGATCTCGTTTCGATTGCTTTATACTCAATGCAAACTCATACTAAGGAAACTAATCTCTATTAGCTGATGTATAACATTTGGTTTATTCGATCTATTATAATTTTCCATATCTGCGTAGTAAAACCACTAGATCATAGTTTTCAAATTTATTCCTGAACTGAGAAAAAATTCGCTAATGGTATTTCTAAAGAATAAGGTGGCAAACAGCATCCAAATTATCTGATAAATACCCACAACAAGATAGAACTT
Organism: Spodoptera frugiperda; assembly: GCF_023101765.2. NCBI lineage: Eukaryota > Metazoa > Arthropoda > Insecta > Lepidoptera > Noctuidae > Spodoptera > Spodoptera frugiperda. Next base: position 221,547 of record NC_064224.1, on the reverse strand, counting down.
ATAAAATGTTTCCGGCGTTTTTGGGGACTAAGAATTCGATAAAATTAATCACAGCGAAACAACCCTACATAGTTTTTATTATGTTTGGGAGATTTGTAATTTCCATTTATATAAAAAGACTGTCGGCTTTTTTCGGTTTCAGTACAGAGTCACTGAGTCCGAAATTGTACCCAGTAGGCTCACCCTATTACATGGGACTTATAACACAAATGGTGAAAAGTGGGTGTACAATGTATATCGGCATTACGTACCGTAATGTGCTCCTCTGCCTACCTTTTCGGGGATAAAAGGCGAGAGATTGCCTAACTTATGAAAGAAAACTCAACTAACCTTCTGTTGAAAATGTTTCGTCATGTGAAAATGACGGGGATTTCAAAGAATTCGCTTTTACCGCACTTTTTGGTCGGAGCGACGCGAAAACTTGGAAGTGATACCTCGGGACAGTTTTATTTCAACTATTCTGCAGTTCCCTTTGATATTTTGTTGCAAATTTTATTTTTAAATATCGGACTTTTAATAAAAACCAGTTTTCCAATAACCGAATAGTTTTACCGAAATGGTTATTCACATTCTTTCCTGGAATGGTTCCTGTGTTGGTAATAAAATCTGTTGTAAACTCGTTTCTAGCGGCATGTTTAATTTGCCAATATTGCTCAAAAAAGACGAATACTGATAAGTATTAAAAATCACAAACGAAGGGAGTCTGATTCTTTTTGCCTGGTTTATATCAGTCTTTTTTGTCAGAGGGAAAAAATACCCAATGAGTTCTCCCTCATTGGGCGAGACGAAAGGAGTATCAGTCTCTTACTGCCTAAAAATCACCCCGTTCCTACTCCTTCTTTACGAACCAGAGCCCTGGTAACCCGCTAGTCAGTCCGCAGCTCCGGCTCAAATTAAGTAAACCATAAGCAAACACCGAACTGAATCTCAGTCACCATTGCAGATTTTATAAACAAAATATTGATATTGATAGTCATTTTAAACTAAAACCCATCACTTTGTAGTCAGCAAAACAATTTGTAACAAATAACGCAACAGAAGCACAGCTCAAAAATTTGAATACCCAAACACAGGTGCAAAAGAAATGCAACGCAATCACTAGCAATGACACCATTAGTCCATTCTACGTCCATTCAATCGCACTCGACTAGTTCAAAGTGATACAAAGTACTGCACTGTACACAAACCGGGTCGAATCGCAAAGACATACTTGGCTAAGGTATTCAAAATGAAATTTAGACCTTAGACCGTTGAAGCTGAAACTTATAATGAGTTTCTCGGACTTTGTTAAAGGTAGAACCTAGTGAAATTGAGTAGCAAAGTCTTGTACACACGTGCTATTGTAAAATAAACCCTCTTGCCTTTGAAATTGAGTAGAGGTTTGCGCAGTTGGTTGACATTAACAGCCGGTGCAGTACGTAGTAAAAATAAACTTTTATTCTGTTCGTTCGTTTTATTTTATTTTCTTATTGTTATTATTATACGTGGGTCTAAAAGCTGTGCGGAATTTGTCGTAAAATAATACAGTTTTGATTCCGGATATAAAATTTTGTTTATGTATCGAAAAGGTTAAGACATCATTCGTAATTTTACTGCTGAATATTTTATATCGGAAAATGGAGGAACACTTTTACTATGCCATGATTTATATGGAAACTGTGGAATGCACTTATTGCGAATAGCCAAATATTATGCAGAAAATAATTTCATGTTCAGATAAAGTAAATATCGTAACTACCTATTAGAATACTTTTCCACCAGAAATGTCGTGCTATGTAGCTAAGCTGCAAATTAAATAAAAAAATGAAATTTAATAGCTCAGCTGTGAAGCTATGTGACAGTTTCCACTGCTACGCAATGTAAGTGACGCCGCTTAGTACCTGCACGAGGATGCGCAATTGCGCAGCTTGAGTATGCGATGTCTCGATAGCAGGGACATCATCCATAGCACGCATCCACAGTACACGTCTATAACACGCATCCATAGAACGCATTTTTCCGTATAAAAAAAATAATATCTTAGTTGAATGTGTTGCAAGCAATGCTAAGCTATGTGTTCGCATCCACAGCAACGTAGCATAGCACATCTTTGATGGAAAAGCCGTTTATTTATTAAAACACACACATATAAGTTCCAACATACAACGAAACATCTACTTTTCCTCACTTATGCTGTGAATCCCGTAAGGTGGCGAGGTTATATTTACTGCATTAACCGTATCAATTAACGGTAAAGTCCAATAACAATAAAACCTTTTCTTTAAGGGGGGAAAATCATCCAATAACTTCTCTCGCCTTAGGCGAGGCAAGAGAGAGTATCAGACTCTTGCTGCCGGACTCAAAGACACTTAATGATTACCTTAAACCATTCCTTTGTAACGATTTTGTATCGAATACAATTGCTTAGTAGTGAGTTAAGTACTTAATCATTAAATGACTCTAAGTACGGGAAACTGACTAAAACCACCCCGTTCCTGCTCCTGCTTTTCAAGCCAGAGCCCCGGTAACTCGCTAAACAGTCAGCAGCTCAACAATAAAACCTACCAACCAGTTTGTACCTCTTTAAACATTTTATTTTATAACAAGTAACAAAACTCTAAAACCTTATCAACTGATACAGATAAAATCTTTATATGTACTTCAATATCTTAACTCTAAACACCACATACAATTCTATAAGAGAAAACGCGATCAATTCCCCGTATTGTTTCATTAAACATTTTGTTTATGCCAGTTAGACATTTATGGCATCATTTTGTAAACAGTAAAAGGTTATAAAATCTAAGAGGTTACGTTCAAGCAACTGGAGTGGTGGTGTAAAAGAGGAGAGGTTGTTTGATTTTAAACTGAATTGTATTTTGTTTTAAGATTATTGGCATGATTATTGAATACAGTAACCAGTATTAACATAAAATAAAAAGTGTAATAAAATGTCCAATTTGATTAAAATAATTTTGAAAATAGAGCGTGCATGATCAGTCTGTTCATACTTCATATATACCTATCTCTTAAAAAAGGGGCTTTAAATTTTCTTAAGTACCCAATATATCCCGATGCTCACCATGCAACAATTTACTACTTATAATACCTCTCCAAAAGTAATTCCCAACCTCTATAAAATAGTTGTCTGTAAAAAATAGTCTACTCGTTTTGGTGTTACGAATGTCCATTAATAGCACCGATAGCTCGCCATAAAAAAGTAATTTAACATTCGAAATTCTCACTTCAAAAATATTACAATTATTCAGTTAACCAAATCGCTACCGCTTACATTTCAAGCGCACGCGACTACAAGAGCTTGGTATTAGCTGTCGATATACGCATTAAATGGATTTATCGCTGGTCGATCGTAAACCCGCCTTTAAGCGCTTAAGGGCAAGCCAAGCACTTTATATAGCGTGTAATTTGTAACCCCTCCTTGATTTTTGTTTCATTAGAGCTGAAACGGTGAGTGGAGTATGTTCATAAAAATGCTTGCATTGATGGTATTTTTTATGTGGCTGAATGGTATTTTTTATGTCGAAAGTGCGTTTTAATGGCTTAAATGGAATCCTCTAACCCGCAAGCCTGCCAAGCGTGGGAATTATAACAAACGCCCTAACTTAGCAGCCCTTAGTTCATCTAACAAGTGACGATAATGATGATGATTGTATAGTAGAATAAATTGACCAATAGATAAACCTTCTTCGACCAATTCGACGATTCGACTTTCGACCGCTATTTTGCTCGTTCTTCTCCATTCCAAGCTACACTTTCGAAGCACATAGCTTCACTGACAGACAGACTGATGGACGATTCAATTCGACATTTCAAAAGTGCCTTATTAAGGATTAATTGAAATAAATGCTTTGACTTTGGACCTTCCTTGAAGTTTAGATAATATTATACTAATCTTACAAAATTACGATGCGGCGAAAACATGATGTAGATTATGGTCATTATATTTTAGCAATGGTGTGGTAAACAGTTATTTTTTTTACAATTCCATTACATTTTATAATATTTCTATGGACACTGTTTTTAACTGTTCAATGAGTCACCTATGACTCATGATCACTTTTGGAATAAGTTCAGCAGTCACAGGTGACTCATTTCTTTCTATTGAAAAATGCATTCCATCTGACTTACCTACTGTATAGCTACAAGTTCAAATCGAAGTCCTTTACCTCAGTAAGCTCTATTTAAATCCATGACCAAAAATCAACACAATCTTTTATATTATTTTTATCACTCACCCCAAAATTTTCCTCCAAAAAAAATCCCGTGCAACCCTCGTCTACATATAACGCCGTAAACATTTCACCAATCCACCCTTAAGGTCATCCCAATGGATCCCAATGGATATCAATAAATAATACATAAAACCCCTGTCAGGACCATTTCATCCTATTAATAAAACGAAGGTTTTTACCATCGAATACAATGTCTTTAGTGATTGTATCTTGTTAAGATATTCTGTTGTTGTATTAAAAGATTAAATTAAGATGTTTGTTATTTTATTATAACTTTTGTGAGACATACTAAATTAATGTTAACTGTAAAATTGTTAACTGTTTGGCGAGGAACTCGACTAGTTTTAAGCCGTGTTAGAGGTCACTACTAACACAAATTTGGTCTTTCCAAGCCCCTAAGTTCGATCTATCTTCTTTCTCTGCCATCATTCCAAGATTACAGAAGAACGATAAATTCTGGCCTCTGGACTGGGTTTTTAAACTCATAATCTGTTATAAGAGCGAGAATAAATGTTAGGGTTATTTTTTATATATTAAGTGTTTTTTTAGTTCTGTCTATACCTATCTCATCGTTTTCACATGTAACAAATGATACCTCAAGAACCACAGTTGTATAATACCCATAAACAATACCTATACAACTTTACACACTCCAAGAAACAAGGTAACTTACTGCAACTAATGGTTAGAAACTACCTCCACTACCCACTACCTCTAAGTTAGTATAGAACGACCCACATTTACTGCGCAACCAGAATACCAACGATGCACTTAGTCGTGGTGCGCGCCGTATTAAATGCTCTTCAAACAAACTTTATTTTCATAGGGCGTTCTATGTTACTTGTAGAATTTACTGCATAAAATACATGCCAGAGGCAGAGGTGTATATTATATATCACAGCCAAATAGCTTGATCAGATAGTTAATTGTCCAGCCTCTTTATTAAGATGGGGCCTAGTAGTGCTGGTGCTTGATCCGGAGCTGCGTACTACCTAGCGGGTTGCCGGGGCTCAGGCTCGAAAAATAGGAGTAGGAACGGGGTTGTTTTTAGTCAGTAAGAGTCTGATCCTCCCTCTCGTCTCGTACAAGGCGGGACATCTCCGGCCTGAATGTCTTCACGTGGGATGGTTTTACTATTTAAAAAAAATCTTTACTCAACAGTACTTTAAAACGTGTACTTTTCATTATTCTTTAAACGCGTGAAATAGGGGATGAAACCTTTTCTTTACAGTAGCCACTGACTAATTTCCAAAACAAGAAATGCTTTTGACCAAAATTAGTTTCGTTTTAGTCTCTAAGAAGATTCTCCACATACATTTAAGCTAGTAAAGAAAATCCCAGAAGAAAATATTTTTACAATACACAATAGAGTAGATATCCGACAGAAACCACCGAAAAATACTGACCACACATGGACACACAGTTATAAAAACGCAAACAAACGTACGACGAAACGAAATAAAATACGACCAACGGCAGCGTCCCATTGACACACGAGTTATAAAAGTTTCTTTCAGAATTTCTAGCTACGAATTGAATTATATGTCTCAAAGGGCTAGTTGCTTTGACGTTTTTTATTGGCCTGATTGAATTCACCACTCGGACGGTAGGTCGGACCTGTTTCGTTTAGGTACCTACCCTAACTATAGTTTGTGTCACTGTGCTACCCTTTCAAAGGAGCAACTACATTATATTCTAAAACTTACACGTTTATCCTTTGGAGATGAATAGAAACTACTGGACATCAGCTAGTGCAATAATAGTGGATAGAAATTTGAGGAGATTGGAGAGAGGGGATCAATTGGGCCATCGGTAACCACCGGACGAGATACAACACGAGCGTTGTTTCTCGTCAAATTTTTGTAAGGTTGTGGTATCACTCCGGTCGTGCCGACCCATTCGTGCTGAACCATGGCTCAACAACCAGCAACCAGACACTCTGGTGGCTGCTTATACAATATAGTTTTTATTAAATCTACTAGATCTATAAACAGTATTGTATCGCAAAAATGAACAAAACAAAAATTTCGACTTAGGTAAAGAATTTGTGTTAGTGTGTAAGAAGTTGTGATATTTGTATTTGTGATATTTTATTAAGAATTTGTGAAGTTTTTCAACATTACTTACTACGCATCAAAAACCACGAACTGTCTCCACAGTCATTGTTCAAATACCAATCTTAACTTCTACACATTAGTTAGCAATTTGCTTATTAATTAAACAACATATTTGTTAGATGAGTCAATGTGTGCACGAGTGTGTAATTTATCATGCTCACTTGAACACTAATTACTATATTATAATCTTGGTAAATAATCATTAATTATATTATTAAATGATTTAAGATTTTGTACTTGAAGAAAAAACTGTAAATTATTGTGACGTTATAGATGTTATTAGAATTTAGCATATAAATAACAGTTATATTATGTTATTATAACAACATCAACAACAACATCACATTATGGCATTTAAGAATGTACAACTACTTTTCACAATTTATGCTGTAAGTTCCATGTAATGTGAGTCTATTGCCATATACCAGGCACATTTCCAGACTCCGTGCTGCTACTGAGAACGAAAGACCAAAAAAATCCCCAGCTTTACTTTGCCCAACCCGTGAACCTGGGACCCCTAGCTAACGAGCACTCAGCCATCAAGTATAACATACATAATAATAATTGCTCAAATTAAATTAAACACAAAAACTTCTCAAGAACTTTAACCAAGACAAATGTTACCTATCAACGTACAAAGACTATCTTTACCGATCACTTTATGTACCGAACTACGAGTAAAAGGTAGACATTTTTATCGTGCCAAGTAAGCTTCAAGTAGTCCCAGCTACCGGAGAATCAAATGGATTTAAGAATTAGGAATTCTTTCACCGTTGCTTGTAACTCTAGTGTTGGGGCAATGGTTGAGTTAAAATAGGATTTGTGTGTTAGATAAGTAACTGTTATTTTTTTAATATCTGTTATTAAAATGTTACTAAATATTTTTAAAGCTTTAAACATCATACATAGTTTAAATTAAGGATGTTTAATAAGATAGAGAATAATAAATTACATTAAGTCAAAAATATTTTCAACTGTTTTGATGAGCTCTTTAATCTGAAGTATAAAATTATTAATTCAAAAAATAGGTAGATTTCACCTTATCAAAACTTTAAAGATTTAATTCGTTTCATTGATACAAGAGTTTATATGAATAAAAACACTGATCAATCGTTAATCCGTATCCCAATATAATCATATCAGTTACTGTATTATCACAGATATAATATTTTATAACAGATATAATATACCTGTACTGTTATATATACTGTTATTTATAGTTAACAAACAGTTATTTTAGTTATTTAACAGCTATGATACCTATATCTGTTACCGTTACCTGCCTCGAATACTTCTCACTACACGCCAATAACAAGGCTAGAGAATTTTAAAACCGGGATCGTTAAGAGACGGTGAATTCTTTATGTTTGTTCGCAGCACTAATTCTGTAGAAGATTGTTTGGTTAAAAATGGAGGAGATATAAGGTAGCGCTTAACTTCGGCCACGACGATACTTTAATAATTGAATAGTCGTAAATATTACTAAAAGATGAGTTGCTTTGATAGCCTAATAATAGTTTGTTAAATATATTACGATACTGCAGACTTGTTAAGTATTTTATATAACTATTTTTGTCGTGGTACTGCAGAGTATATAGTAAAAAACTTAAACAAGAACAGCAAAAGCAAAAACATATAAATTATAACATAACAACTTTATTAGTATTATACTCTTTAATGTACAGATAAGTATTATTTTATATGCTCATTAGACTTTTAATGCTATTCCACTCTCTAGGCGATAATCCTGCAAATTGAACATCATTTTTCAATAAACATATTTATTGTGATCATTTTTAAGGGGTGATAATCATCCAATGCTCATGCTTCCATCTTGGATGAAGCTAGAGGGAGTATCAGACTCCAACTGAATATTACGACCCTGTTCCTACTTCTGTTCTTTGAGCCGGAGTCCCGCAGCTCCGAGTCAGGCTTTATTAACTTCACTGAGTCCCACCTCTGGTGGTCTTTTTTTTTGAGGGGGAAAATCATCCAATGACTTTTCTCGCCTTGGGCGAGGCGAGAGGGACCTCTGGTGGTCTAATAGCTGTTTAAGGCGCGTACGGAACGCGACACGCTTTACGCTCGGGTCTGATTCTGATCGGACAGCGAGCTACCCTTTCTCACGAGTTCCAAAATACAGTCTACAGTATAACTCTTTGCACAGCTTTAAATATTTAACAGAATGGCTGTAAACACATATACAAGTGTCGTTAAAGTCTCAAGCAGCATTTCAAGAGGTTCATTAAAGTACTAAAGATATCTTTTTATGACCTAATGAAGATGCTGTAGCTGATGAAGCTTGTGTTATAATATGTATAAAATATAATATACGTTATAATAATATAACGTTACTTAAATATTTTACCGTTATTTAAGTTTTAAATGATGACTAATATTTTTTAATTGGAAGCGTTTGTTTGTTTGTCATTCCAAGGAGACGTAGTTGCGGCGTTCTTATTTTATACTTCAAATATCATACTAATTTAACTTTAACTAATTACGCACCTATTAAACCACGTTTAAGCTTACAATTAAATCCCTAGATGAGATACAACTACAGGTATTTATTCATAAAACATTTTAAGAATACAACCCTATTACTACAGGCCCTAATGAGCTATAATACAATTAAAAATAATATCTCCATTTTAAATCATAAAAGATAATAAGTAAATCAATTTACTTGTTGTCCAAAGAAACAATCGAATTGATCAAGACATGATCAATAGTGACACGTAACAAGGTGTAACGGGGGCTTTTAAATTGACAGGAGCATTACCCAGAGGTGGTTGCCATAGCAACCGAGTATCACAAGAGGATTAGTGACCACAAAACGTAGTAGGTATTATCATACCTACTATGTATGTTAGGTATGCTTTGAATAACTTTAAATTAATGGCATTTCATAGTGTTTCTATGTACACTTAGGAGCAGAGAAAGGGAGACACTAGTGTTTTTTTGATAGTGTATTTCTTTCACTCATACTTTTCTCTTAGGTGTTGTAAGATTTGAAACTGACTGAACGGTTGATGCGATGGCTGAACACCCGGCTGTCGTGCAACTTGTAACGGGTTCAATTCCCTGTTTTCCAAATCGGGTATGGGTGTCATGTGTATTTAAACTTGTATGTTTGTAAACGCACCCACGACACAGGAGAAAATCCTAGTGGCACAACGTTTATTTCAAAAATATGAGTAATATAAAACTTAAGGGATACATACATTTGACACAGACCAGGTAATAGCACTCTCTGTTAAACTGCAATCTCCAAACTGTTTATTAAGCGTAGATATTAGAAATAGCCCTCTTATGTACCACAAAACAGTCTAGCATTGGACTATCCCAACACATTAATGATGATGAGGACTTGGCCAGACCAGAGAATCAGGCTGCTACGAATATGAATATTATGAACAGTCCTGTAACGACCAAAATCGATACTGTCATGTTCCACAAAAAGGCTATAAAATGTTGAAACAATAACTCATAAATCACATACAGTATCTACACCTGTACAATGTACATCACGCTTTTATCTCTTACAATGGAAGGACAACCCTAGGGTACCATCGAAACTCCCTAAAGTACCATTTTGCTGAAAACTTGCGTGGACATGGTGTTTTTGGATAATGAGCACTAAGTGGACACGTTATGGTTTAGTTTTGAGTGTGTTGTAGTGAAGGGAATGAAAGAAGAATTTTCTATGGAATAGGGGCCCAACGAGCTGACGGGTCACCTGATGGTAAGCGATTGGAGCATGGATACCCGCAACAACAGAGGAGTCATAGGTGCATAGCCGGCCTTTTAAAAAAGAAAGGTAATGTTTTATTAATATTGCTCATAATCACAATGCAAATATTTTTGTTATTATTTTACAATGCTTTATTCGTAAATCCTTAATTCGTTTTCAAGGAGTCATTGGATGATTTTACCCCTCACAAAAAATGTCCGTACTCTAAATTCGAATGTTTGAACATTGAAAGTTAATACTTACAATATAGCAACCTTAATACAGGTAACTAATAAAATATACAATGCGTTTTATATTCACCAACAAAATCCAGAACGTTACACCTTTACTGACAAAAACCTTTCATATCCCTATCTTTTAGAAAACATACTCAAACTACAAACGGCAAAAAAGAAAAGTTCAACAGTTAATTTAAATAATGCACTCGGCGTATGCGTTCAAAGTCCGTGCATAAATCCAGATTTGAATTAAAAATTTCGACACCTCCGGGAGCAATTTATAATTCCCTCTATGTATGTATGCTTATTGTAAATGCGAACATGTATTTGTTTGTCTATTTGTCTTTCTTTTGTGTTTTTTGTTTTGGTATGATTTTTATGTTTTAACCTCTCGTATGTCGTATATAAGACAACAATAGAAAACACATTGTGTCTCGCGTGGATCTGCGTTCCGGCACACGAAGGGTTAATATAATTAATAAAATAAAAAAAGAATTAGGAGGCTAGAGAGTTATATTTTTACCTTAATTGGTAAACGAGCTAACTTCTTATGAACAAATTTTTCAGGAGAAACTAGAACTCTATCATACTTCTTGTTCCAAACGACGTTAACGAAAATAAATTATGTATATACTAGATTATTTTTGGCTCGAACAACCCAACCACGACGCGCTTGAATCTATCTTACTCTTTCCGTGGAGAAAGAACTACAGAACTACACATTTACCAAAGACCAGCAGCGGTTTTAACAGAGAATCTGCACCTTTTTGTGTTTTGAGGGGGGAAAATCGTCCAATGACTTCTCGCACCCTGGGCGAGGCGAGAGGGAGTTCCAGACTCTTACTGACTAAAAACCACCCCGTTCTTACTCCTGCTTGTCGAGCCGGAGCTCCGGTAAACCCGCTAGGTAGTCCGCAGCTCCGAGAATCTCAATCCCGTCTGCTAAGTGTGGGGATTTTAGTAAGTTTCTCTTATGTAGTGGTGGCCCGTTGACCAGTAGTGGACTGTATTAATAGCCTCTTGAGAACAATGATGACCATGGCCGGAAAGCTAGTATAATATTATAATGTATCCATAAAACATGTTTATCATCCTCTCTACTCTTAAAAACTAGGATTTATAACATAATTACAGTGATGGACGAGGTACTGTGATAATTTGCAGGCAAGTTTTAGCGTACCTAATACTTTTTTAATGAAAATTTGTTAACGGTTGAGTTTCATAAATACTCCCAATTAGTGTAATCTCTAGTTTGGTATAATTTATAATTAAAAGCTAAATTGAGTGGTTTTTAGTCATCTCTGTATAAGTACTGCTACGCAGTAGTATCTATAATTCTGTTACCATCCTTTACTAGATAACAAAGTACAAAGGTTCCTTTATAAGTGTAGTGATGTAAAATAAACCATAAATAAACTCAATATGAATAGAAACTAAAATAAGAAAATAAAAAGAAATAAATATGTACACCTTAACATAAACGGAAACTACAACGCACTTGTAACGCCTTTGGTGTTTCGGATGTCCATGGGCGTGAGGCGATTGCTTCGTCCGATTGATCCGTCTGCTCGTTTCCCAGCTTATTCCATAGAAAAGTACGAGTTCGCACATGAAGCCTGAATGGTGCCCATAGTATATCATATTATATAATTCCTATTTTATTTTAGTTCTTTCTAATATCACAAGGTTTAATACTTTCTAAGGCTTGCCAATATCACTACGGAAGTAAACATCTCACATTTCTATAATAAATTAATAACTACATTAACTTAATGAGCAAGTCTAACTTGCTACAGACTTTACTATGTAGGTCACCGCATTGCAGTCGATGTATCATCACACCACCTGAAATATACAGTCGTATGAACGAGACATTAAGCAAGTATATTATTTAATTCGTATAGTTTTCATTAACGCTGAGGCTGCCTCGTTGGTCGAGTGGTCGCAAGTGCGACTGCCGAACAAGGGGTCTCGGGTTCGATTCCCGGGTCTGGCAAAGTATTACTGGGCTTTTTTCGGATTTTCGAAAATTTCTCGGTAGTAGCACGGAGTCTGGAATTGTGTCCAGGATATGGCAATAGACTCACCCCCTATTACATGGGACTTATAACAGAAATGGTGAAAAGTGGGTGTACATTGTATAGCGGCATTACGTGCCGTAATGTGCACCTCTGCCTACCCCTTCGGGGATAAAAAGGCGTGACGTTATGTTATGTAATTTTCACTAACGTTAAATCTGAATATTTTTCCCTAAATACTACCAGAAGTCTCAATGTGACTACTACTTTGATCGAGTGGCCACAAATGCTATTGCCGAGCAAAGAATTCTGGATTCAATACGGTCAGAGATTTTCTACTTATTTGTTTTTCGCACATTAATTGTCGCCATTTTTAAGGGGGGAAATCATCCAATGACTTCTCTCGCCTTGGGCGAGTCGTCATAGCCTGGGGACTTATAATAAAGGCACATCTTCTATTGCAATGGCACTCACGTCGTAACTGATGAAAACTGGGCTAAATCTTGTGTTGGATAAATGCTCATTCTTTCTGAGATTAATAAGTGTACACTACTACCTAACCCATCGAGGTTTAAAAGGTATGACGATCTCGTTGTATTAAGTTATTGTATTTAATTAAAAAATCGGATCAATTTTCGATTATTAACAAAAATCTACGTTACCTTTGAATTACTAGTAAAATATAGTTAGAGAATGGACTCTTCCCTTGTCTATCTATATTTTTATATAGATTTAAATATAGATATGTATGTAGCAATTTAGATATAGCTAGAGATAGACATTTAAATAGATTTTAACTTCCATAATTTCAAAGTATGTCTACTAACAAACACCTCCTAGTACGCTAAATATTTCCCAACAAATTATAATGTATCGAAGCCTGTGACGCCGCGCCGCCAGCAGTTGTTCGCAATATACAAATTGTTTTGCGTGGCATCTAATAGTTTTACACACTACTCATGTGTCGATACTCCTTTGTTTATCACGTTCAATGGCTTATTTGTGTGAAGATTAAAAAATATATATTGTCACGCCTTCTATCCCTGAAGAGGTAGACATAGGTGAACATTATGGATCTATAGCAGTGTACAATGTATACCCACTTTTCACAATAATGCTGCTGTGTAAAAAGGGCACCGCTTTCAATTTTCTTTATCGGTTCCATTTTTTAAGTCATGTAATATCCCTAAAACCTTTTCCTATGTCTGAAAAATACTATGCTAAAAACCGCATCAAAATCGGTTCAGCCAAACGCGAGATAATTACGCACAAACATACATACATAATTACATACAGATGAAATTGAGAACCTTATTTTTTTAATTCGGTTAAAAAGGACCCAATGTGAATTCCAATTCCCATAGTAAGGCCATACGTGTTAGGAATTCAGTTTATAACGCGGCCGCTCTTCGAAAATATTTGTGCGAATACTTTGAAAAATATTCCATCCAATCGTAGTGGAGCATTTGTAGAATGCACCGGCCCTAGGGAATGATATTATAATTTGCGCGCTGCCATACTTACGCTTCTAAAGTGCTAGATGTTCAGTTATTTTGAACAATTCGAGTTTGGATTTCTAAAGGAAACACGTTACACTGTTTGTTGAATGTTTCTATTTTAGTTCAACTTTTTTAGACTATTTCATACGGCTAGTCGTAAAAATGCGTGCTCACTCATCATCACACGACGTCCACTGCTGAACATAGACTTCCGCCGGTTGGAAGCGACTTACTTACTTTGAAAAATACTTGCTTTTGCCAGAGGCTTCACCCGCGTTGCCTTGGGATAAAAAGTATCCTAAATCCAAATTTCATCAAATTCCATTCAGTAGTTTCAGCTTCATTGACGGACAAACATCCAAGCAAACAAACTTTCACATTAAGTGTCATCATCACCATCAACAGCTCGTGCCAGTGAACTTGAGTATCCTTAGTATAATGTCAATATTTGACAGTCTGGTTCAGATTTATTAGAGAACTCTGCAGCCGAGTCTTTGTCATAATGTGTAGTCCCTTAATCTACTGTTACAACAGCTATAGAAAGAGTTGGGGCAATGATACATTTATGTTTCAATCACACAGCATTACAGAATGTGGTAACATAGTGAAAACTAACCAACATTATAGTACTGAACCGTTCTTCAACACGCCACTTGATTACATGATCCGACATAGATGGAACGAACACTCAGATTCTAATTAACGTTACCAAGTGAGTTGTAAGCCGTCGGATAAGATTACTCCATCACTTCACGGAGCATACGCAGAAAATGCAATTACTATAGCGATGCAAATTAGAAAATAATTGTGAGAAAGTGGTTTAATTGAAAAATAACTTACATGTGCATGTTATAAGGTAGAGTTTCCTTCCTGAAAGGGGTGAATAAAGGTATAAACGTTATTGTGTAAGTGTTATTATTGTTCATACGTTATTATCTTTTTTATGGATAGCGTAAACGTGTAGACGTATCACCTGATGGTAAGCAATCGCCGCCGCGTATGGACACGTTAGAGGCGTTACAAATGCGTTGCTTTGGGGGATTAAAAATTCCAGGATTGTTGGGGATTCGGGGGTTAAGGAAATTGGAGAAGGAGGTAAGTAATTAGGCCTCCGGTAACCTCACTCATACGACGAAACACAACGCAAGCGTCCTTTCACGTCGATTTTAAATGACACAAAATTTTATAATTATCATCATTACTAGCTATAATTTTTATAATTATCATCATTACTAGCTATATAGCTGGAAAACGTCCACTACTTAATAAAGGTTAGTCACTTGATATTATCTAAGGTTTATCATACATCGCGAGTGCCGGTTTCAGTCAAAAGGTGTAGACCCTTAATCGGCGCCCATGTTAAAAATAAAGGGAGTAAAATTTAATTCTACTCTGTTCTCTCCCAAAATGGCCCAAAATTATGTCTATCCAAGGAGATTGTTAGATAATTGTAGTCTACCCTTAAAAGTGAAGAGTGGAGGAGGTACACACCGCTACACATGAAACTGTACATAACCAGTTTATCATGGTCTAGCTTTGTATGATCCTTCGACGTATTCACAGGTCAGTTTACACTGGTTTTGTATATCTTGATCTGTATTTGTGTGTACGTGCCCTCGCATAGATCGTACGACCCGGCTCTAATTATCGTGAAGTGCGGCCCGCTATTACGGACGAGAGAGCCTACCCTAGCCTGTACCTACATACGTATGTGTGTATGTATGTATGTTGCGCTGTGATTTATTAAAGCGATGCAGTTTAAAAGAGATTTTGGACAAATTTATTGATTATATTGTGGTTTAGTAGTTTAACTAAGTACATACATACATACATGAGCTAATGTCTGTCTCCAATAGGGGTAGGCAGAGACAATGGAACGCCAATTGCTACGTATCTTACATACCTCTTTCGCGTTATCAACAGTCATCAGTCTTTTCATGCATGCTCGTCTGTTATCGGTATTTTTAATTTAACTAAGCAGTAGTATTAAATTTAGAAATTATTTAAAAAAATAACGTAACCTCGTACTATGTTCTTTTCCTGTATCGTTGTTGATATTTAAACAAGTATAATTTAAAAAATTATACACTTCACTTACGAAGTTGTGATATACGCAAAAAGTACGAAGTTCTGGAACTTGGTCAATAGACAAAAAGCTACTTGTCATGCAGTAGACATAAAATACAGTTACTTCGAACATCGTTTGACTTAATGAACTTTTACAAACTCTTTATTGATAAACTTGATTGCCTCGTTGGCCAAGCGGTCAGTGTCCGACTGCCGGGCATAGGATCTCGGATTCGATTCCGAGGTCGGGCAAAGTATTGCTAGACTTTTGCAATGCGGAATTGTGCCCAGTATATGACAATAGGCTCACCCCCTATTACATGGGACTTATAACACAAATTGTGAAAAGTGGGTGTACATTGTACAGTGACATTACATGTCACAATGTGCACCTCTACCTACCCCTTTGGGTATAAAAGGCATGACGTTGCTATTATTGATAAGTTGAACATTTAGTACAACATAGGGGTGAATGCATGAACCTCTAACACATCACCCATGAATGTCGTCTGAAGGTCGATTAGCCAATTTTTACACATTAATTATACTCTACTACAAGTAAATTGTTGTAGCAAACGTTATTATTAAATAAAGTCTTTTGTTCGGGAAAACAAAAGAGAAACAAATATGATTTACTAATTTTTGTCCACAACTTTTAATCTGCAATAATATATTTTGTCATTGTAATTGATCATAGTCTTTTTCAACGGCCTGTGAATGTCCAATACTGGACTATAGCTCCTCTCTTCTGCTAGCATTCTGGCCACTATCCATTGGCAAAGTTTGCTTTTCTCATGCGAATGGGTTCGAATCAACGTTCCTAATCCGTGCAGTCAGGGAATGGGACAATCTGCTGGCTTCTATTTTTCCTGAGAAATACAACCCGAATCTTTTCAAGGTCAGAGTGAATAGGTACTTTCTAAGTCTGCTCCATCTTCGGCCACAATGCTATAGGTTACATGTGGCCTCCGGTGTTATTTTAGTGAGTTAAAAATCCCACACTCCATAGTCTTTTAACAACAAAAAGCTCCTCCCGTCACCAAAAAAAGGAAAGTCCCATGTAAAGGGAGGTGAGCCTTTTTGCGAAATCTTTCCCTTGACCGTACTCTCCTTGCGATTGGTCAACGAGGATCCAACTCTTTTACAAATAAAAAACAAATTGTATGACAAGGGCACGCACCAAAAGTCCGTGGAGAACAAAAGTAAATAAACTTTAAAAAAATCTCTATTACAAGTGAATATACTACTTTATCTATACTAATATTATAAAGCTGAAGAGTTTGTTTGTTTGTTTGTTTGTTTGTTTAAACGCGCTAATCTCCAGAACTACTGGTCCGATTTGAATAATTCTTTTTGTTTTGAATAGTGCATTTATCGAGGAAGGCTATAGGCTATAAAACATCACGCCAAGACCAATAGGAGCCAAGCAGAGCGGGTGAAAACGCGCGGAAGTAGCTAGTAATAAATAAAATCATACCTAATTACCATCAGTACCAGTACTAAGATAAAAACTAAAACAAAATTTTAAAATGACTCTTGAAACTCGATCCTGGAGTGTTGGCCGAACATAATTAAGAAGTCGACTATAAGAAAAACTAAATCATAACTTTATAACTGGTTGAGTAGCAACTTCTATAACTTTGAAAGAGTAAGTTAAAAGAAATGATACTGTTTGTCAAAGGGAAAACTATGAAGTCGTAGTTTGTAGAGAAACGGGAGAAATATTTATTTATAAAGACTTTCATGTAAACTTTGATAGGAAATCAAGTCATTGCTGTTTATTGTACTGTTTTCAATGAAAGTAATTTAAAAACTATATCTATTTGACTAAGTCTACCAGCAATGCTATGGCAGCTGTGGTTTTTCCGAACTAAACCTTCAATATAAGAGCTTATTCCGTTTAAAAAGATTGGCAACATGAAAACAAAAGTGATAAAGAAAAAATATTTCACATGCCAAAATACAGTTGATATGTATACAGGGTGTAACAAAATACCCATATACATCAAGAAGCACTGAAGAATACAGGTTTAATAGAATCTCTACACAAAGTTTCAGCCTAAAATTCGTTAAAAAAAACCAAATTCTTGATGTCGTATGATTCTTGATTTTAAAATCATACAAACGTGTCACAACACTACAGGGGTCGAGACATTTCTTCTGTAAATCTGATCGCCTAGTACCTATCTACCTAATTTTGATTCGCGCGGCGACGGTGCGTGCGTAGGTACATTAGACGCTTTGTTTGCCTAGTACCTGTATGCTAAAATTTGCCTAAAATTGAAAAATTTATTTAACTTACATTTTTAAAGATGTGGTTCGATGTGACTACCGTGATAGTGAATACACAACACACTTTTGCTTGCTTGTAAAACAAATCTCAATCACAATCACAACAATATCAAACACCTTCTGAATGCTACGTTAAATCTTCTCTCTTACAAACACTGTTACTATACCAACGAAAGATAATTTCAACTCCACATTAAAGAAATTGATAATATTTTTTCGTAAAACTAAAATTCTAATATTTTTCCGAAATACTGAGATGACTGAAACGTTCATGATGACAATATTATGTCAACACTGACAACTAGGGCTGGCGATCTGAGATCTTCTTCCCGCGAACCAAAAAGGTTGATACCTATTTTAAATCGGTTCACATTATTATTGAATCGGTAATGTAAATTAGATTAGGAATGATATTTCTATGTATTCCACTGTAAAGAAATGCATTGAATAGTAGCCAATTAAAATACAACATGTGTGTTTTATCTATTAATTTAATCAAATACGTATTTTAGAAATAAACGCCGAATTTGACTAAGGGCTCTTATTAGCCCTGAAAAAGTTAACAACTTAGCCTTAGTTTACAAGTAACTAATGTAGTTACAAATAATATTTGATTTTTACAGTGTCCTTTTAACTATTATGAAATACATCGAACCAAGAACGATAAATCGTATTTTCTTTAAATCGGTTTCTTTCGGAGCGAGTCCCCCATCCTCAATGACAATTCCTATGTACAGAGAGAGAGAGAGAGACATCCAAAGAGAGTAGCCAACAGACGATGACAACATTTCCATCTCTCTCACATAATACACTCAAGCAACGCGTGCGACTGGGAAACAAGATTTTATCGTATTTAATATGAAATTAGGGATCTGTGAGTGCGCAACTGTTTTCCAATTTATGTAATGACAATTCTCGTTTCTTATGGATTCCTAGTACTTTTGCATGTTAACTAAACTAAGCTGCTGAGTTTTTCGTGAAATTTTGTCTATCTATCTGTAAATTCTGTCGGTAATTTAATTAAAATGAAGAACGGAACCCCCTGTGAGTTTATTTGTACTAGGAGACACATAATTTGCTTTGAATTGATGTTTAGGGTTCAAATATTACGATATGAAATCCTTTTTCGTAGCGTCTTCAATTATTGTAATAACAATTCTCGTTTCTTATGGGTTCCTAGTATTTTTACAGGTTTTTCTCATTAAGACTAAGCTAATTTGCTGAGTTTTTTTTTTAAATTCTGTCAATCTCTCTAAACGCCTCCAAGTAAAAACGTTTATTAAAAAATTATTCAAGAACGGAACCCACTGGGAGTTTTTTGTACTAGGACACACATAACTTGCATAGAATTGATATTTAGGGTTCAGTTGAACACAATATTATGATATGAAACCCTTTTTCGTAACGTCTTCAATGTATGTAATAACAATTCTCGTTACATATGGGTTCCTGGTACTTTTGGAAGTTTTTCTCATTAAGACTAGGTAAGGTAGGTAAGAGTAGGTGTACCCACAACAGAGAGATAGGAGACAGAGATTGACAGAAGTTCACGAAAAGCTCAGCAGTTAGTTTAGTCTTAATGAGAAAAACAGGTTTTGACTTAGTTTGTCTACAAACATATTCTTTGTTTTTTATGAAAACCTTTCTTCTTAAAACAATATTTAAGAAGAAAAAAAAATGTTACGAAAAATAAATATCCGGAACCCTTTTTTCATTTATTCGAAGAAATACCAGGAGTAAGGGTTTTGATTTTATTTAAGTACATTGAGTGCACTTGCACTGACACCGATCAGCTGATTTCTTGCAAGTGATGTAATGATTTCATTTCCAAATGTAGGATTTCATGTATGTTATGTATTGGAAAAATTCATAACTTCGTTCCATGCAAACATGAGTTTAAAAAACCCTTCCCGTATAGTTTGTTATGTTATCTAGAAACCATGCACTTGATGTGTATACCCCCTTTTTGTTACACGTTGTATATTATACAAGATTTGATTATTATAATATAAGGGGTACACGTTCCTGTCCCAAGTCTGCGGCGACATGGGACCAGCTCAGCACGTACAAGACAGGGCTTTGCGCTGATATTCTACTGGCCTTTTTGCGGGGGGAAAAATATCCAATGACTTCTCCCACCTTGGGCGAGGTGAGACGGAGTGTCAGACTCTTACCGACTAAAAACCTCATGTTATTGCGCCGGGATTCGCGGATGAATAAGCCACCAATTAAACAAACATAAAAAAGTAAATGAAATAGTACAAAAAACACTGTCGGTTAGTAACCAACTAATTAAAAGCGCTTATAATATTTTCACCACCTTCATATAAGTACCCGATAATCTTATGTGAAAGATAATTCATACAAATTACTTTTCTAATTCAAATTTATCTAGGACACAGCGACTATCCAGACATTGTGAAATAGGCCCTAAATTTATTAAAAAGTACTAAGGACATTTTCATCCGAAGATATAATTCTATTATTTCCCAATTCCCCACTAAAAAGGCTAAACGCAGACAATTGTAATGAGGTCAATCACCTTTTTGTCGTAACCCACTTGTCTTAGATTATACCGTTCCACTACCAAATACGTAAGCTACATCTGGATTTCATTTACCAGGCTCCCAGATCAATAAAAGCAGCCATGTAATTTTGAACTTTTTTCTTCGGAGAATAGGGTGTGGTTTTGTGTGAAGGTTGTTAAATGAGAAAAACAATGTATCAGTTGGTTATCTTCCCCGTAAATCCTATGGCTTGTCTGGAACGGGTTATGGGGTTTGAACGGTGGCCTGGCAATCTCTAAGTAGATTTATGGTAATAATAATCTTTGGGAGTCACTTGTAGGAATGGGATTTGCATGTTTGGTGTTTATTGATAGGGGTGGTGCTTGTGATGTGTTGGGATAAGTTGAGCCTATTCAATTTGACGGTTATTGTTTAGAAACATCAAATAAGGTAAGAATCCTACACTCCCTAGTTTTTCTGTCCAAAAAAGCCGTAGTGGTTTCGCTCATCATCCAAAATAAGGTTAAATTTTAGCGGTAAAATCTATGAAGCACATGAGAGGTTACGGTAAGCCAAATTTGTTCTGGTATTCCGAAAATCCATGAGCAGTGCTGCTGTTTGCTCACTATCACATGAAAGGCCCAAATTTCTCCAGTGGGTTTTCATGGGCAAGGCGAAACACTTACCATTCTTACCTACTCGTTTCCCCATGTGTGATCAGTTTGCTATAAAGGGATAAATACAGAGCCAACAGAATACAAGTCTCCTTGTAAAAAAGGCAAAAGCCCTTTGACTTTAATTCTAACCTTAACATACAAATCACATACAAAGTTGCAGACCCCCCATCAATTATTTTGCACCAACCCCATTAATACATGTACAAGCAATGAAAAATACAGGTTCCATGGCACACATCAAGCTATACAAACCAGTATAAACTGACCTTTGGATGAGCAGAAAGATCATATAAAGCGAGACCATGATAAATTGGTTTGTTTAGCTAGATGTGTAACTGTGTACTAAAAGGGGTTAACGGTTGAAGGCAAACGGTCATAAAACCTCTTAACCGCTTCATGGTCGGTGAATAAATAAAATTGTGACTTCTTAGTTACTACTACATAGTGGTGTTTAGTTTGAAGAGCTGTGTACACTTAGTACGAAATTGCTTTACGTATAAAGTAATCGAAATGAGAGCGTGTTCGGCGCTCTGATTGGTTGGTTTATTCGAGCCGGCCAATCAGAACGCCGAAAGCGGTTTCGTTTCTATTATTTTAAATGTAAAGCAAACTCATACTAATGTCATGTCACTGTCACACATACTAATGTCAATGTCATGTCATGATCACTTTTGCAAGCGTTCCTGCACACAGTACTGTCGTCGCGCCACGGCCGCGCTTATTCCTTCTCGGTACGAGTTTGCTTTACACGCTCACGGCACTCTGATTGGTTGGTTTATTCGAACCGGCCAATCAGAGCGCCGCGGTCTCGTTTCTATTACTTTAAACTTAAAGCAAACGCGTACTAAGGGTACTGTAATGGGATGGGAGCAAGAGTGGAGGCGGCGTGGTGACGGTGCGGAAACGGCGCGACTGCAACGCGGTGACGGTGCGACGGCGGCGCGGTGGTAGCGTTGTGTACAAGAACGCTTAGTCTTCATTATTATCTTTTCATCTACTTTTGGACATAATTTCAAGGGCGAAATTATTGAATTAAAATACTGTATTGATTATTTCTAGTTTTAAGTTGTTTTCTTATCTAGAAGGGTGCATAATGCGTTTCCTTATAATCGTTTCAGTATGAAGGAACTAAGTACTACTTATCTTTTGAGTGATATAAGGACTATCTAAATAAAACTTAATTTAAGCTTTAGTAAACAGATAATAAAGTTTCATTTAAATCGTGTCAAAAAGTTCTGTATGTGACATTTTTAAATTTCCCACGGGCAGACGTTTAGTATGTAAGGTAAGAGTACATAATGTTGACACAGGTACCTTCTATCTATATAATTTAGTCGTCCCCTAATGCTGTACGTGTGTCACGAACGGGGCGGAGACCCTGCGATTTTATAGCGCGTCTCAGAAGGCCTATATATCCTCGTGTCGGATCTGAAGACATCTTTATAGCCAGCTACAGCATTTGCTTAGACAACGACATGTAAAAGTACCTGAATTGTCCTTGTGTAAAGGATTTTGAACCTTACTGTTTAATGATGGGGTTTAAAATTGAATGAAGAATTTTGTTTGGTATTGTCTAAAAGTACCTTTTTATGAGATACATGGGCAGACTGATAACCTGATGGTAAGCAATCGGTACCGCCTATGGACACCTGAAACACTAGAATCGTTACAAATGCGTTGCCTGCGTTTTGGGTGTTAGGAATTTGAGGATTAAGTATTAGATAGTAATTTTTTTGCATTAAAAAGCGCATCAATAATGATTTTTGTGATGCAAATTGGCTTCTAAGCTCAATTTTATACTTATAACAAAAACATAATTTTCTTTTCTACTCTGCTTTGTCAACGTACTTACAACGGAGCCTCTAATCAAAATGCGTTTGATCACAAAAATCAATCTTTTCAATCATATCCTAACTACACAAAGTTCTTTTTAATAAAATATTAAAATGTTCTATGAAGACGTAAAAAAGCAATCTTGCAGAAACTATAACTCCTTTGTAAAAATACCGACCTTTTTATTTTTTAAGACCGAACAAAGTTTGATGAATTGATTCCATTTATGAAAAAAAAGGTTGACTCTCCATTTCTTTTCTTTGTCGAATGATTTCATTGATATCTGATTTTAAAAAAAGAAGGTTTTAGAATTTCTAATGAGATCGCCAGTGTGCACGTGGAATCGTTAACGAATTTTTCTTTTCGTTCGAAATTTAAAGTCAAATTTCGAATTGGAAAGTTTGACGGATAAAGTCGGTTGTCATTTCTTTTTTCTTTAAAAACATTGTTGGAACAATTTTTCTTCGGGAGTGACAAAACCAATAAGTATGGTTTATAAAAACAATGTTAGTTCGACTATGTAAATCAAAGTTATTTGCCTTCAACCCTCTTAATTAATCAATGTCTTCAACAGCCCGTATCAGTCGAGTGCTAGGCTAGTGAGAATATTTGCTATAATCCTCAAGCTTTTTTAAGGGAAGCAAATGATTCAATTGATTCTCTCGCCTTGGGCCAGGCGACAGGGAGTGTCAGAATCTCACTGAATAAAAACCACCCCAACCTACAATACCTGCGGAAAGAGTCTACAATATCTAAAGTTTACAGCTTTTAGATAGAAAAGAATTTTTTCTTCTGCAAATATTAAAAATTACATAATTTTAGTACGAAAAACTTTAATAAATTATATAAATAAGCTTCATTAACCGTAATTAATTTTGAAATTAATAGTCAGCTGTTTTTAACGAGCAACATTTAACGATACAATTTTCACCAATACGAGTTTAATATCGAATATCAGTTTTAGTTTTTACGTTAATTAATGAGAAAATATTAATTTTGTGGTAAAAATAAAATTGGACCAATTATGGATCAATTAAAAAATAATTACGTCTAAAAGCTATAATCTTACTAAAGACAGTAACGTGAGAGTCCACTAGACTATAGTTCTCATCTACTTAAGATAGTCTTTTTTTGCCTAGGGTGAGGCAGTTCTAAAGTCTGGCTTAAGCCGCGATAGTTCTTTAAGCCGCGCGCGGAACGTGATGCGCCTTACGCTCGGGTCTGATTCTGCTCAGGCGGCGAGCTACCCTTGCTCACTGTCCACAAACCCGCAATTACGGAGACGATCGTCACGTGATTCCCATCGCCCGCCGTGTCTCCCGCGACGAGCAAAGCGTAAGGAGGTCCGTTTCCTAACGCGCCCCACCCCCACCTTAGCTAGGATTACTGCTTCGCACCATAGCCTGAACCAGAGCCGGATATAAGGGGATTTGCCATAATCCATAATCATCATGCTTGGCGGATGGATTAGAGACCACAGTTTAGAAGATTTATATTTATCAGCGCTTCACTGACATACAGACTGACGGACACTTCTTACATAAAGGATGAAGGAGCATCATCCTTCTCCGAGCACCCCTTCTTTTTTGAAGTCGGTTAAAAATAGAGATTTCATATTCAAACTAGATATTACCAATGAAACAAAGTCTAGATAGACTCAAGCAAAGTGCTATTAGTTACACGTCATTTAGTTTCCATATTCTTGTCTAGTTTAAATAAGGTATAAGTTTCAGTGCTTCCAACCCTATTACAGAGAATTCTGATTTACGATAATGTAAGAATATGAAAGTTCACTTCACTATAACCCTCCAAAATGGAGGCTTGGAGTAGGTTCTATTATAGTCATAATTTAAGTTTAAGGGATGAACCAATTCTGTCTTGATTTAGTATTGTCTAGTCGTATAATATAACCTTTCTAGTGTGATCTTGGATTCGATGCTCAGGTAACGCAAAGAATATACAACGTACAATAGGATTTTTTGGTACCAATACAGAGAGTTTAAATGTGTGAGAGGCATGCTTCGGCAGGAATGGGCCGGCTCGACCGGATTAATACCACGGCCACACAGACATTAGACATGAACTCTCTCTGCTCTCGTTGTGTGAGTGAGGTTATTGGAGGCCCAATTAACCCCCTTCCTAATTCGCGATTCCCCAACAACCCTTCAATTCCTTCCAAAAGGCCGGCAACAAACTTCTAAGTTGTTACGCCCCTGATGTTTCGGGTATCCATGAGTGGCAACGATTGCTTACCATCAAGTGATTCGTATGCTAGTTTACCGGCTTATACCATAAAAAAAGTTTGTCACAAACCCACAAACTCTTGTCATCCTAAAAAATACATCTAAGGGTTACTGCTTCAAACACAATATCTGAAAACAAAACCAACGATTTCACTCAAAACATAAAACAAATTGAATTTTTCATTATCATCACCCATATAATAATTAAAATAAGACATTGAGCCACTTCCTTACCGGCAAACAAAAGCTGGGCTCTAAATAAACAGCCACCAAATTAATTTGTCAAAACGCAAAGCCTCGGCTTTAAAAATATGAAGCCACAACAATTCCTCACCTCAAAATTACTTAATGAAGACTTTAATTGCATATTTTGAAGATTGCTTTTCGTTTAGAAGAAGATGTTGTGTTGGTGATGTGTTAGAAGGTTTTTGGCCATTGCATCTTAATTAAAAAAACACACTTTGCTATCGACCTGAGACCCCTTGCTGAGAGACTTTTCACCACTCGACCAACGAGGCAGTTCAATTCAATTCCAAACATTTTTTTCTAAACGTTGCCCCGCACTAGTATTTTTACAAACATACAAGTTCACATACACATGACTCCCAGACAACAATTTGTGGATCACACAAAGAGATGCTCCGTTTGGGAATCGAACCCGCTCCACTTTGCTCGGCACCCGGTTGCCCAAACACCGTACCAACTGTGCATCAAACTGTTTCCTATTAGAGTTTCAATAAAAAAAAAAAACATCAATGATAAGTCTTTTTTTAGATTTTGATCTGACAATTACAAATATCATCAAAAAATTTAGTTTTCTTTAGATTTTTGCACTACATTCATTATTGATCATCGAAACCTCAGAGGTAAGCACTTAAAGTTAACAAGAACAGCTCCTGCTCGGCTCCGGAATGGCGTTTTTTGTTTTCGAAACAGTGGTAAGCGAGCTGCCAGCGCGCTTGCAGCCTTTTTGTATTGACGTTATGAAATATATCATACGAAATACGATTTAAAGTTCAAATTTAAATAACAATTTAATTGCTGGGTAAACGGTGGTTGTTTAGTGTGTTTTATGTCCTTAAGTCCGCTTGATCCTATCAAACTGCGTTATTCAATGTGACGTGTCCAAAGGCTGAACTTAGGGGTAGTTTCTAATTAAAACTATTCGTCAACTGCCCCAAGTTTCTAATGCACTCCGTTTATGTGGCATGACTAGTTTGTAGGTATAAGCGTAACGAGTTTATGGTTTATAATAGTTAGTTTAAATTAATGCTTTGATCCATCTTTACGTTGTTTGACAACGCCATTAGTTATAGTAGTCGCAAGCCTGAGTGGTGAACAAAGAAATTCTTTTTTTAAGGTATTTTGATTTTGTATGGTAAGCGATCAGCGCCGCTCATGTGCACCCGCAACACCAGATGAGTCACAGGTGCGTTACCGGCTTGTTAACTAAATTAATATTTAGTTGGATTTATTATTTTTATTTAGTTTTTATTGCTATTATTTGGTTGGATTACAAACTGAAATTTCAAAAAAATATGCCTATACATTTATAGGGTGTTTGTTAAGTACTGTGTTGGACACATCATGTGTTGATCTATGGTAAGATGTATTACTGTTGTGCACAAGATCATATGTTCGTTTTAGTGTTTTTAGAATGTACCCAAAAAAAACCTGAAAAATCAGATACATAACGTAGTATCAGTGGAAACGGTCACATAGTTTCACAGCCTAGCTATTACATCTTCTGAGCATAGATACATAACACACCTCTGGTGGAAAAGCACCCTTATTAATCACCGATTCATAAGAAATCCGATTAAATTGTAAAGTCACGGATTCGTATCCATATTGTTTAAATATGAATTGTCCAGTACATTATTCTCGGACCACACTCATTCATAATTATTAAACGTATTTATAAAGGATTCATTTCATTGGGTTTAATAATTTAATTATTCATTTTAAATGTAAGCTTATGTGTGGTCATTGTAGTGTTTGCCCGTAGTATGTTAATACTAACAAATTATGAAAAGTGGGTGTACATTGTGTAACAGCATTACGTGTATACATCGCATACACTACAGTCATAATTACTGACAATAGGCTACTTTCCTACTAGTCAAATTCAATACTTTTTTCGAAATGTCAAAAACGATATTTTCTATGAGCTTTATATGAAATAGTGCATTATGACGTCATAAGTTTTTGACGTCAAATAGCAGACTTATTTCTAGAAATTTAGCTAGAAAAAATCGAAAATTGAATAGTTCATCAAATTTATGAATGAGAGTGTGATTATTTTTTAATATTTTATTGTATTGAAAAGTTGTAATAATTTATTTTTGACCGAGGATAGTACCCAATTGACTGTAACTGTAGCTATTATGCAGTTTATCCTTTAGTAGTGTTAAAATATGTAGAAACTCCATCCGTGTTCAAATTGAGAATTTCGAAATCGAAACATTGCTCAATGCAATCAACACTCTGCATTAAACGTTTCTAAATAAGTAGTTCTATTACACAAAGCACAAAGCTTAGTTTTCCAAATCCCCTTCAAATATTTGCATACAAATACTAACACCAACGAAGCTTATAAACAAAAATTAAAATTGTACCACAAATGTAATGAACTTGCCAAATGAGAACACGCACGCAATTGCGAAAATAATCCTCATTTCTTCCACATAGCATTTAGAACTCTACCTGAAATAGATAAGGTTAATAATCCCGTAGCAAATGTTACAGGAATTATAAATTTTGATTGGGTTAGATACGTTACTAAAGATAATAACTGGGGGGAGCGTGAGGTTGTTTTTGGGGCAAATTAATGTAAATTACCTTAGGAAAAGATGTTCTTGCATGGTGGGAATGATTTTAAGAAACGAGTGCTATTTGTAAATCAACGTGTGGGTTATGTTTGTAAAGAGCTCCGTTGTTTACAAAGTCAGATTTGTTTTACGCAAAATGTTATTTGAAAAAGGTGAATGTATGTACCAATGGTGGCGACTCTATTAACTTTCTTACTGACATTTTGAACTTATTTTAGTTTTTTATGGTTCGACAATAGGACCTGCATCCCGAAGCCTCGGAACCTCAATTAGATCTTTAACTGCCTTATGAGCACATTTAAGCTTTTTCATATTTTAAACATATGTACATACCGATAAGTTCGGGTTACTATAGCTCGCTGAGGTAACTGTTGACCCAAATTCTATAACCAATAGTAATCCAGAACAAAGCCTATAAAATATTTTTACTGGTCTAAAAGTGTAGGTCAAAGTTACTCTACAGGGTCAAAGAAACCCGATCTTAAGGTATTTTGAAACTCTTAAACCTCTTAAAAAATATAACGTGACGTGCTGAAGCTTGGGTCTACAGACAAATCCATTTGAATTACGGTGTAAAAATCTACATCTGTTGTCCGATAATTGCCGACCCTCAGGCAGAGATACCCTATAAGTTAATGTGATTTATTTGAAGGGCGGACATTTTTTTCCAAATTACACGCGTTGAGCCTTGGGCCTTTTGGAGCCTAGAATTGGGGTGGAAATAAAATATATTTATGGTGTTGGAAGAATTTCTGTTATTATGAGGTATTCGTTTCGTTTCGTGTTTAGTTTTATGATAAAATGCGAATTTAATAATGTATCCTGACAGCTCACTGCCTATTGAGGTGCTTTTCCATCAGAAATGTGTTATATTACGTTGCTATGGATACTGTTGACTTTCACTACTCATATTTATTGAAATAAATTAAACTCCGTAATAATACTTTTAAGATAAACAATAATATAATGATGTGACAAAAATCCATTCGTAAATAATTACGTTTATAAACAGTAAACTACGTTTACAATAACCGACTCCAACCTCCACTTTTGCAGTCGGTTTATGTACTCCTGCTCCTAAGTATAACAAACAATTTTCTGTAAGCCAATCGTGAGATAATCACAATCGTAAAATACATACATACAAATCAAACAAAGAACACCATTTTTGAAGTCTCATAAAAAATTGAATCCATTTTCAGCACAGCTTAAACAAATAAATCATCAACTAACTGCTTCAAACGGAACATGAAGAACTCAAAACTGCCAATATTGGTTTATCTTTTATCCATCAACACGGATGTACTTTACATAGGTAAGGTACTAGGTACGTAGTTACGAAATCTTACCAAGTAACCGCTAAACTAATCGAAGTTTATCAATTAATTAACGTTTTATCGCCCCGACACCGTACTTTGGTTTTGATTGATTTAATTATACTTTACAATAAAAGTTTGCTTGCTTAAGCCGTGTGCAGACTACAGATTTTCATCGTTGAGATTTTTACCGACTTTAAAATTTTAAAAGCTATTTTTTTTAATATTATTACTTTTGTGTGACATACTAAATTAATTATCTTCAGTCTTTTTATCACCAGTATTTGGGTTCACTCACGTAATTCTTTGACGAGGAACTCGATGAGAGTGCGATTGGCGCACACCTCGAATCGCTGGTCGTCTGTCGCGACTGTCGCTGCTCATGAATATGAGCCTCTGGCATGACTTGAAACTAATTGAGTTAGATTTTGAATACATTTTTTGTGTTTTGAGTTCCTCGTCAAAGAATTACGTGACTAAGCCGAAAAACATAATAACTAACGTAATACAGCTTTTTATATTTTTAAATGGTTTTGTTTTTTTTTTTTTGTAATTATTTTTTTTCTAATTTAATTCTATAATTTATTGGAATTGGTACCACCTTTATCGCCAAAAAATCATACCATAAGACTCTCTTTAATTTTCCTATCCGCAGCACCCGATCTTCTGCACCCCTAACTAAAGTTACGGAGCCATCCTCTCTGATGGCCGATTGCGAAGATTTTAATCTCAGTAAATAATGGATGGAATTAATCAGCCAGCCATTATCTCAGTTTAGAATGAGATGTTACTAATGGATCTGGAAAAATTTAATTCGGATTGCGAAATACTTTTTATTAAGTAAGACGTCTCTTTGATTTTGAAAATCTTTGAGTTATTTACAGTTATTAAGGCAAGGATTGGAAATTAAAAATCTATTTAGTTCGTCAGGTAATGTAAAAATATTAGACACGTATTTTTTTATTTTGTCATATAAGAAAACATTATTTAGATAAAACGGATCAACGTTTGGGTATAGGTGCAAATACATCATTTCTCCGCACAGGTATAAAATGTACCTAGAAGTAACGTTACGCGATATTTCAAATCGATATATCTTCGAAAGTATTTGTTTCCGTAAGAAAATAAAAAAACTATTTAGTTTGATGTAATGTATTCTCTACTTATATAGCTTATTTTGGTGTTGTGTTTGTTCATCAGCTGGACAAAACCATACTATTGTTTACATGGTACTTATAACTCAAATACGGAGATAAAATGCGTGACGACATAAAAAATACCTAATATTAATCTACAATAAATAATAAGCAACACTTTCATTAACTAATCTTACTACAATAATAATAAAAACAGTACTTCATACAAACAATTTACATGTTGTATCTCTCAATCACTCCGTTTCCAAGTTTATTTTCATTACACCCTGCGTCCATCCGGCCGTTCGGCAATTTGATAAATTACCAAACGAAATAAATTAAAAAGGGGAATTCATGCAAAAAAAGAGGAAACGTAACACAGTGCTGTATCTACATTCAAATGTATAATGGAGATTTTATAGACACATTCAGAAACTTAACTTTAATATTTATCAGGCTTATCAACAATTGTTGACATTCACACATGAAGTACTCACACAATTAAAGGTTAAGTGCAACAATCCTTTACAGATAAGCACCGCATGCACAATCATCATCATCAAGAAAAGTGAATAATTAAACAAATAACACACAAAAGAAAATTCGAGATGTGGGAACCGCCGAGTCAAGATCTCCTGAAGAGCGAAGAGCTTCCATGGAGGAGCAAAATATATTATGTCGAGTGTTTTGTTGCGTGTCGTGTGTGTGTTTTTCTGTTGCACCTTTGTTGCGTGAGCATTTGATTGCGGGCGGGAGAGTGGTGCTGCAATGATACGACCGATACGACCTTCAAGAAAAGGGTCTATTGCTTTTTAAAAGGCCGGCAATGCATGCATGAGCGGCGCTGATCGCTTACCATCAGGTGACTCGTTTGCTCGTTTATCACCTATTTCCCAAAAAAATAAAAACTTTAAAATAAAGATTGTATTGTTAGTTTATAAAGATTAGGTTTAAGTGACAGACACTGTCAGATTCTATGTTAGCAAGACACTCAAATATTTTAACCAACTTGAAACTGAATCTTAAATTCTGTATCACAAAACTTATTTTTCTTTAACAAAACGAAAATAAATTTAAAACAGCCCTCCCACTTTTGACATTCAACAAAAGCAACTTCCATTTACTCACAACTTTCCCCGAGAGACTTTCGAACACTAATTTTATCTTTGATGCCTCTAACTACGTTACTTAAAACAAACTCACGCTAATCCTTTTGTACTGAATCCCTCTTAATTATTAATTAGCGAGTAGGATAATTTTAAATAATTTGATTTTACTTCGTTATATTAAATCTTTGTTACATTAAAACTTGTATATGAGAATTTTGTCTTGTTTTAGTATGTCGGTTGGGGTTATAGAGAGTGTATTTTAAAGTTAATAGTAAAAACAGAAGGTTTAAAAAAAATATATGTAGCGAGAATATCATCCGTCGCGTCGTTTACGTGCTGTGTTATAACGAGAATATCATCCGACGCGTCGGTTACGCGCTTCGCGCGCTAACGCAAGCCGCGGCGTTCCCACCGCTCCTCACGTCGCCAGTCGGCCCTACACGCCCGTAGTGAAAGCACATACGCGCGCGACTGCGTCGCGCGGCGTCCTGCCTTGTACCTAGATTATTGTTTGAACTATATTACTGCTGTCTGTGTGTTACCTAATTGTGATTGTCACTAACTGTGTAATTATAATATAATAAACTTTTGTACATCCATTACAAAATTGCGCCCAACTCGTGGCTCGTGCTCAAAGTACCTACGCGAGTGCGAACGTATTCCACGCTCTGTTGAAGTCTGTTGTGTACCTACTGTACCGAGGCTGTAACCGTCGTGTCTCGAGAAGATGCCGAAAACACGCGGACAGACGGCCATCGAGAACCGCAGTAGTGATAGTGACGAAGAGTTCACGGATACGCGAGTGGCGGGAACCGCCGCGGACAACAACATGGCGGCGGCGTCACCTACCACAACGGACCGACGCGATACGAATATTATCACAATGTCAGAAGACCAGCTATCTAGGATCCTGGCCAGCGTGATGAGGGGGTCGACTCAACCTCCTGCTGCAGGAGTGCACGCGGTGCACACTGCGCAGAGCAATTTTACCCGGTGCACGGCTCGGTTCGATGGAGCCGCCTGCAACGCCGACGTCGTGGAAGCGTTCATCGACAACGTGCTCGTATACAAGGAGTGCGCAGGCGTCTCAGACGACCACGCGTTACGAGGACTGCCGATGCTGCTGACCGGAGACGCCGCCGTGTGGTGGCGAGGAGTGCGACCTACTGTGGAGAGCTGGGACGACGCGTTACGCCGGCTGCGCTTCATGTACGGCGCGGCGCGCCCAGCCCACAGGGTCTTACGCGACATATTCGCGACAGAACAACAAAGTGAAAGTGCCGACGTATATATTTCGCGTGTGCGCGCTAACATTTCGCGGTTACCATATCCTTTATCAGAACAAATGCAACTCGATATAGTGTATGGCCTGTTACACCGTAGAATCCGTAAACGTGTTCCGCGTGATAGCGTAAGTAGTGTCGACTGTCTACTTGAGAGAGCTAGGTACGTAGAGGAGATGCTGGGCGAAGCGAACCAATGTAGTACATCGTCTCACAACAATAATACCGCGAACACGAATTTACGTGATAAAGATAACCCTTCAACCTCGACCGGTAAAAATATTAACCCGCAAACGGCTGCGGTGAAAAATGTTAACCCTCAAACGACTACGTCCGACTCTAGTTCGAACATAGATAGTAGTAGCGCGACTTCTAAACGTGTTAGACCACGCTGTGCACGCTGCAAACGTTTCGGACACACGATGGACGAGTGTAAGTCGAAAGGTAATGAGTTAGCTTGTTATGGTTGCGGTCGTGAAGGCGTTATTCGGTCGAAATGTCCCACTCGTAAAGGCAAGTGCAAGGAAGATGCACCAGCCGCGGCCGCCGACGGGAAGGTAAGTTTCCAAAGTGCTTATACACACGATTCCTCCACGTCGCAGCCGACGATAAATATTGAAGTGGCTTCGTTATTAGGTGTCGCTGTGCTTGATACCGGCGCTACCGAAAGCTTAGCTAGCCCCGGTTTGTATGCTATTTTGTTGAAGAACGGGACTAGTTTTACATCGGCCCGCCGCACGATAGGGTTGGCCGACGGGACCCAACATACACGTGACGTGTTGTTGTGCGATACGAATGTTGTAGTACAGGGACGTATTGTACCTACAACATTTATTGTTATACCAGGGGCGGAGAATAGGACGCTTCTCGGACAAGATTTTATTACAAAATCTGGTATTTTGCTTGACCTTCAACATGGTTGTTGGTATTTTTCAGATTTGACAAAGGTGAAGGTACCCTTTGTGCGCTCTTACAGTCTTATGTCCACCAGTGACGCAGAGCTGATGCAGGTTAACACCACCGGCCTGGCACTGAGAGAAGACGAGGGATCTAAGTTGTCACCTGCTCAGAGGACGCAGCTCAACCAGCTTATAATATCTAAGGCTGCGCGCTTCGCCACCGAGGGACCAGCTACATCTTACGCTACTCACCACATTCGAGTAGGCGAGAGGCAGGAGCCTACCGCCTCACCACCCTACCGGATGTCGGCAGGTAAGAAGCAGCTGCTGGACGGTGAGCTCGAGAAGCTGCTGCGAGCAGATGTTATAGAGGAGTGTGAGTCGCCGTGGGCCGCGAACGTAGTGTTGGTGAAGAAGAAAGACGGTGGCGTCCGGTTATGTGTGGATTACCGCAAGCTCAATGCTGTGACGGAGCCTGACCGGTACCCACTGCCGCGCATAGAAGACGTTCTTCATGCCGCGAAGACCACCGCCTACATGTCAACGCTCGACCTTCATTCTGGCTATTTCCAGGTAGGTGTCGCGGAAGAGGACCGTGACAAGACCGCGTTTGTTACGCCCTCTGGTACCTACAGGTTTAAGAGAATGCCCATGGGATTGCGCAACTCCGGTGCCACGTTCCAGAGACTGATCGACCGGTTCCGGTCGAACCTGGTTGTACCAGCGCGGACACTCGAGACCAGTGACGGCGCTGTGACGTCCTCAGACCCCCGAGGTGGTGGTAGATCGGTAAGTATCCTAGGCTACCTAGATGACCTGATTGTTCTGTCGCCCACATTTGAAGAACACCTCGAGGATCTGGAGGCAGTCTTCGATAGGCTGGATAAATTTAATCTGCGTGTTAACCGCAAGAAAAGTTGTTTTGCCTGTGATTCGGTGCGGTTCCTGGGGCACATTATTGTACCCGGTGGTTTGCAGGTAGACCCGGAGAAGACCTCAGCCATAGCTGACATGCCTGCCCCGAAGAACGAGAGGCAGCTTAAAGGTTTCTTAGCTACGTCAAGCTGGTTCCGGCGATTTGTGCCGAATTACGCCGCTGTCGCGAAGCCTTTAACTGACCTTCTCAAGAAGAATAGCTCATGGAGGTGGCATGAAGAGCAGCAGGCTGCGTTCGAGCATATCAAGAGACTCCTGGTCACCGCACCTATACTCCGTCAAGCTGACGAAAGTAAGCCCTTCTCTTAATACCGACAGTAGTAGTTACTGTCTCGGAGCAGTTCTGATGCAGGGGAGGGCCCTGATGAGAGGCCTGTGGAGTACGCCAGTCGGTTGCTGTTGCCGGCTGAGCGCAACTATACCACCACGGAAAGGGAGGCACTAGCTGTGGTCTGGGCGGTGACTAAATTCAGGGGCTACATCGAAGGATCAGAGGTCATCGTCAAGTCCGATCATCAACCCTTACGCTGGTTGATGAGTTTGAAGTCCCCCAGTGGCCGTTTGGCAAGGTGGGCATTGACCCTTCAGGCTTATAACTTACAGATCCAGTATACCCCCGGTAAGGTGAACGTGATTGCAGACGCGCTAAGCCGCCCCGCCTGTTGTGAAAAGGACCCAGGTGGATGCGAGGTATGCTTAGTAACTGTAGATATACCGCACAGGGCACCTACCGACGTACGTGACAACCAACTCAAGGACCCCGAGCTGAAGACGATCGTAGAGGATCTGGAGGACTCCGATCCGTCTAGGGGGAGGGGCTGGTCAGAACGAGGTTATCTGATGTCTGATGGAGTATTGTATCGGTGTGCACCCGAGGCTGACGACGCTGACTCCGCCTGTCTCGTGGTACCGAGTCATGAAAGAGAGGGCATCCTTGCTGACTTCCATGACGCTCCCACCGCAGGTCATTTCGGTGTTGAGAGAACCCTGCAGCGCATCAGAGCTCGCTACTTTTGGGTAGGTATGAGAACCTTCGTTGCTGACTATGTTAGACGTTGTGCTGCTTGTCAGCGTTATAAAGCAGACAACAAGAAGCCTGCAGGACTACTGCAGACGCCTGCTGCGACTCGCCGGTTCGAGGTCGTGTCAGTAGATTTGTTTGGCCCTTTGCCGAAGACGGCTAAAGGTAACCGTTGGATTCTTATTATAGAGGACGTGTGTACTCACTGGGTTGAGTTGTTTGCGTTGGAGACCGCCACCAGCGTAGAGTGCGCTGAGATTTTAATCGGCGAAGTCTTCTTGAGGTTTGGAGTCCCGCGTAGGATGGTCAGCGACAACGGAGTTCAGTTCGTAGCTGAGGTGATGCAACAGGCATGTCACGTGATGGGTATCAAACAGTCTTTGACGCCGTTGTACCACCCGGAAAGCAACCCCGTTGAACGCAAGAACCGGGACCTCAAACCCCAGTTGGCAATTCTGGTGGGGAAGGACCACGCCTCTTGGGATCGCCATCTCGCAGCTATAAGGTTTGCGATGAATTCAGCCGTGACAGCGAGTACGGGATCTTCCCCGGCTTTTCTTACCTTCGGAAGGGAGCTGCGCGCACCGTCTGACGTCGCGTCGTAGCTGACATAAAAGCCATCGTGGATAATGATAATTTTGTACCGAGTATTACGCCTTACCTTCGTAGGTTGTCGACAGCGCTTCTGGATGCCAGGGATGTCCATGAGCAGGCCCAGTCCATCAAGAAGAAGTATGCTGATGAAGGTAGACGTACGCCTCCGGATTATAAGGTAGGTGACCTTGTCCTCCTAAAGACGCAGAGTATGAACGACGCAGGCCGTGGACAAACCGCGAAGTTCATCCCTAGGAGAGACGGCCCGTATCGCATTCGGGAAGTGGTAAGTCCCACCACTTATGTTATCGAGGGACTTACGCGAGCTGAACACATTGGACGGTACCATGTGTCACACTTAACGCCATTCGTCGGCGACATCGTGTCTCCGGTTCGTGAGAAGCGCAAGCGTGGTCGACCCCGTAAATTCGATGCTAGTCCGAACGCGAGGGCGCTATGTCCGAACTAGAGGGGGAGTGTGTAGCGAGAATATCATCCGTCGCGTCGTTTACGTGCTGTGTTATAACGAGAATATCATCCGACGCGTCGGTTACGCGCTTCGCGCGCTAACGCAAGCCGCGGCGTTCCCACCGCTCCTCACGTCGCCAGTCGGCCCTACACGCCCGTAGTGAAAGCACATACGCGCGCGACTGCGTCGCGCGGCGTCCTGCCTTGTACCTAGATTATTGTTTGAACTATATTACTGCTGTCTGTGTGTTACCTAATTGTGATTGTCACTAACTGTGTAATTATAATATAATAAACTTTTGTACATCCATTACATATATGAATTACTTGATCTGCCCGCAGCTTCATCTGTGCGATTAAAAGTAGCCTATGTGCCAGACCATAATCTAGCCCTGTTTAAAATTTCATCCCGATCACTTTAGCCGTTTTGACAGGAGACGTCAGCCAGGATGACGATCGTCTTTGAGTAGTCGAGTTGTGACCAACCCTACTTACTATACCAATGGTAAGAGTAGGGTGGGTCACAAATTTTCTGCTTCGCCTAGCAAAATTGTCGTCAGCAGTATTTCCGAACCGATATGATCTTAAAATTTTCAAGACAAGACTGTATTCCTTTTTAAATTCCATATGTTACTTCTCTGGCGTGTATGTCCATGGGCGGAGCTGATTACCATCATATCAGGTGATAAGTATGCTCATCTGCCTCCAATCCCATTTTTGTTTACTTTGACACGGCATTATAAAATGGTAACCAATCGAGAAATAAATTCCGAAAAGCCAATAGACACAAGATCCATTGATCTGTTAACTCTTCTCCCAATAAACAGCAAAAGTAAAGTTTAATGATACAACAAAGGCATTTAACGATTGTAATGTGATTATATTTACTAAGTTCAATCGTGAAGAACCGCTGAGTATTGGTTTTAGTTGTAAAATTATTGATGCGTAAATTAAACTTGAGAAAGATATGAAACAAATATCTAAAGCTTTGTTACAAGTCTGTATAATTGTGTTAATCAACTTTGATAAGAGATCGCCGTTATAAGGTCCATGTTCAAGGGAGCGCTGCTGGTTGGTCTTGCCTAATCTGTATGCTCTTAATCCCAGAACTGCGGATTACCGAGCAGGTTTACCAGGGCTCTGACTCGAAAAGCAGGAGTAGGAACGGGGTGGTTCTTAGTCAGTAAGAGTCTGACACTCCCACTCGCCTCACCCAAGGCGAGAGAAGTTATTGGATGATTCTTCTCCCTTAAAAAAATGTTCTTAATCCATTCTTATTTGCAAGCAAAGTAAACAAATGTTCGAGTAAGTCTTTGTTCCCATGGTAAGCGTTAAGCGCCCCAGAACTGTTGACTGCCGCCGGAGCTGCGGACTGCCTTCAGAGCTGTAGGCTGCCTAGTGGGCTACCGGCGCTCCCTTTCGAAAAGCAGGAGTAGGAATGGGTAGGTTTTTGGTGAGATGAAGCCTTTGGTCAGCAGTGGCCACTTATATGTATAGGCTGTTGATGATGATGATTGCATTCGTGTGGCATTTTTGTATAGAATGTGTAACAAAATCCATGTTTTGTTACACATTCTTCATTAGACCTTATATGTACGATACTCAAAACAGGTACCAAAAATATCACGACTCTATTAAATAAAATAAGTATTAAACGGTTTTATATTCATAAAAATTCTTAAGAATAAATAAATATTTTACTGTATAATTGATAATCCCCGTGAAAGCGATAATCAATACAGTATTGCCGTTCAATTTAAGTATGTTGACGACGCGAAGGAAAATGATACTTAGGAATATAGACATAAAACCTTTGTGGTGGTTGATACCAACTGTTAACTACAGTTTAACATGTTATCAGCCACGTCACCGGTGAACTACGTTAGCGGAAGATTTGCCTTCAACAGTTTTCTGTCAGCAGTTTTAATATTAACTCAGCAAAAGTCTGACATTCCCTTTCACCTCGCTCTAGGCGGCAAATCATTAGGATGTTCCCCCTTAAATAAATATAACGAAAAACAATGTTTCATAATAAATTATAATTTGAGAAAAACTAAAGGTGACTTCACTGACAGACTAACTGACGAACAATTCAATTTGACGTTTCAAAAGTGCCTTTCTCTTAATAAATAAATGCTTTGACGTGCCTTTAACTGGGCTGATATTCATGTTAAGTTTGTACTTTATTAAACGTATTTTACCATTAAGATAGAAACAAAGAGTCCAACGAATTGAAATACTTTTTTACGGTAAAATTAAATCTCGGTCATTGATTTACACCAAACCAGTAAAATACAGTGAAAATGAACAAAACCAACAAACAGTAATTTTATGAACTTCATTCACGACTTAAATTAATTTCAGTATAAAAAACAAAATACATATGGTGTACTTTTAATAGCATCCAATAAAAAAAAATATTTCGTCTCCAAATAAAATTTACACGCGAATAATTCGTTGATTAATTTATAAATGTAACGGTCGCGGATATCGTATTTTAATTAAAAGAGCAGACATCAACATTGTAGGGACGCAATTAATTTATTTACACCAATGTGTCTCAATAAAATATTACGTTAATTAATGTTAAATTAATAATTATTATTGTAATGTTAATTTAATTTAATATTCCTATCAAAATAACATAATTGTTGCTTTAAGAAATTTAGCATTTAATTAATTATTATATCAACACGTAGTGATTTCAGTATGATGTAATTGATATTTTTAAACATTATTTAAAATTCAAATATGGCAATGTGTAAAATAACATCACATCAACAGCCTAGTATAAATAGCCACTTTTACCAAAGGCGAATCTTCTCGCATGGAAAGGTTTGAGCAATATTACACCATCTTTTTCGGCTTATATGTACTTTCTAAGATATTATTAGACACTACTTACTAACGGTGAAAAGTAAGACATCGTGAGGAAACCTGGGCTTATAATGCTGATTATAAGTTTGACTCGCCACCACATTGAGCATGTGTAAAATAACTGTTTTTAAACGCAACAAAATATACGCATAGGTAATATAATTATTTGTGTAGGTATAGCTATATTACTAATAGGTACAATAACCTAAAAATAGTTAAGATTTCCTTTCCACTGACTCCTCTCTAACACTAAGAAAATAAATCCTTTAAAAAGCAAGAAAACTAAAAGAAAACAAAACGAAAGTTTAACAAACGGTGCCGTCAACCAATAGGGTATCGACGGAAAGTAAAATAAAGATAACAAGCTACCGTCCCTAGGGACTGAGGAATAATGAGTCAGTTCGGCGTTCGACAAACTCAATACTAAACTGAATAATATAAAACGAGGATTACTTACTGAAATCAAGGGAAAAATTGTGATTAAAACATTATTAGACACAATCTTTGTTATATGGAATAGAATCAGGCGTTACTTTGCGGAAATCCATGCTACACAAACAATACAGTAATATTGTTTAGTTTTAATTCTATTCTATTTTTTATTATGCGGCGTGCAGCACCGCCCTCCCGCCCGCAATTAAATGCTCATGCAGCAGGGGTGCAACATAAAACACACACACATACACATATTAATAAAATCTTTGTTTTTAGATTTTCAACTAATGAAGAGAATTTGTGTGGTAGAGCTATGCTTCGGCACGAATGGACTGGCTCGACCGGAGTCACAGTTTTACAGAAAACTGACCGACTCGCGCCCTCATGTATGAGGAGTCTTAAAACTTCAGGATACCACGGCAGGAGTATCATTGGAGATGGTTAAAAGTAATAACCGGTCTTATGAATGTATTATATAGGTAGATCAGGTTTTGACAGAGACTATACAACCAATAGGTATCATGAATCGACCTGAATCCAAAGATTGGTCGTCCTGTCTCTATAAAATATATCGTATTTTCTTCAGATCTTGCGACACTCACAGTAAAATATATTCCACCCTAGTATCACCAACTATTTTAAATAAAATAAACACATTTAAATTCTGAAATCCTAAGATCAATACACGAGTCAAGAGTCAAGAGCCGAAACCATCTCCAAACAGATATTATAAAATTAAATATAACTCTAAAGCGAAATTTACACTCTAATGAGTAAATACTGATATCGAAATCAAATAGATTGGAATAGTATTTAAGATTGCCAATAATGGACTCGCCCTTGAACAAATAATGGGACTTTCAACTGAATTAAGGGCCTATGCACACCACGTCTTTTAAACGCGCCGTCGACGCGCATTTGTAGCGATTTGAGAGGGGAAAATCATCCAATGACTTCTCTCGTCTTGGGCGAAGCGAGAGGGAGTGTCAGACTCTTACTGACTAAAAACCACCCCGTTCCTACTCCTGCTTTTCGAACCGGAGCCCAGGTAAAACCGTTAGGCAGTCCGCAGCTCCGATTTGTAGCGATACAGACTCGATATGCACGCAAGTTAGACGCAGCCTGTATACCTTTGCATTCCTGACGCGCTTGTGTAGCGAAACAGACGCGATACACACGCGCCAATGCCGCGCGTTTGTATCGATACAAACGACAACAAACTGCTCTGCAGGAGTAAAACGCGCCGGCGACGCAACGCGTGGTGTGCATAGGCCCTTAAGGTCGTCGTACGGTAATGAGATCGATAGTCTTTGCTAAGTAAAGTTGGGCGAGTCCATTGTTTTCTCATTTTACACATTTACATTTTAATAGGTTTCCATTTTCAAAATAGGAATGTTCAATTTTACACGTTGGGAGTAAAATCAATTTCGTTGTTTAATTAACATCTGAAATTGATTTTTAGACTCCGTCATGGTTTGAAATTATTTGAGTAAATGCTTTGAAACGCCATAGCGTCAAATTAATCTTGTTGGAACATTAGTAACAAATAAAAGAGGAATTGACTTCATAAATGAAATACTAAATATTAAAAAAAAAAAACGTTTATTTGCAAAAACAGATATTGAGCTGTTCTAAGAGACTCCGCTCTTTCACAACAAGACGTGTATAATAAACTTCCATGATGCAACGTTACTCGAAGGGGTAGGCAGAGGTGCACATTACGGCACGTAATGTCGCTATTCAATGCACACCCACTTTTCACCACTTGTATTATAAGTCCCATGTAATAGGGGGTGAGCCTATTGCCATATATGGGGCGCAATTTCAGACTCCGTGCTACTAATGAGAAATTTTCGAAAATCCGAATAAAGCACAGTAATACTTTTACCGATTCAGGAATCGAACCCGAGACCCCTTGTCCGGGAATCGCACTTGCGACCACTCGACTAACGAAGCAGTAAACTTCTCATGAATACAATATAATGCTTATTCTAATTTACTCACTCTAGTTAAGTTACATAATTTACTTAATTACATAACACAATTATTTACTATACAAATAAAACACTTTATTAACAAAACATTAATCTTCCAACAACAAAATTAAAATCAAACAGTCTATTAATTATATTCCAATATTTTTCATCTCAACGAATCTTTGCGAAGAGTATTTAAGCAATCTTGATTAATTGACCAAAGTTACTTAAAGAACTTGGGATAGTTACTGAGAAAATAATAATTAAAACTTAGTAACGGATTAATTATTGCTCCGAGGATAGATACAGCAAACTTTGCCGTAGTTATTCTTTTGATACTATAATTACAAATCTTTGATGCAAGCGGAGAAGTTTGATAAGTTTAGTTTAGTTTGGTTCGATGAGCGAGGCTGGAGGTGCAGTTTTATTTTGTTTTTTTTTTTTTTTTGAAGTGGGAAAATGAACTAATTGGTTCTCGCGGCGAGGCAAAGAATAAAATAATTGGGTAGTTTTCTCAGTCAAACTAAAATATTTAGACTTTTCAATACAATAATATACTTAAAAATAATCACACTTTCATTCATCCGATGATTGATTGATGAATGTCGATTCGAAGATCTACTTCATTATCTACTTTTTCTGCGAAATAAGTCTACTGTTTGATTTAGAAATCAGATGACGTCATAAGGCACTATTTCATACGAAATTCAGAGAAAATATATTTTTTGTCGTTTCGAAAAAAGTATTAAATTTGACTAGTGCGAGTACAAAACTAGCTTATTAACAGGAAAGAAAATCTTTTAAGAATTTTACCAAACACTCTTCTCATATCACCTCAAAGCCCTCAACACGAAATAACTAAAACACTCGCACATAATCAAGTTCACAGTTTGCCATCTACAGACAATAATTGAATATAATATGTCGTATAATGAACATCGTTTAAGGGTCCCTACAGTACCCCAAAACCGTTTCACGTAAGTATATTACAATTTGCATGCCTTAAATATCTAGTAACGTGGAACAAAGGGTATATTCTGATACGACACGTGTGAAAAACTGTGATAATGTACGTTTTTATGTAGGTACTTTCTTCTTATGAAAGGGTTTTTAGATAGAATTGAGGAGTTCGTAGACTTTGTTACAAAATGTAGGTAAGTGACTTTTAATGAGAAGTTCTTGTAGAATTTTGTTTTTGTGTTAGAATTCAATCCTCTTATGTTTTTAGAGTTAAAACCATAATAATGTGTCACCATAACAATTTATATGCATATCACGAAAAACCAAATCAAAAATTTCGAACCAACTTCT
Source organism: Spodoptera frugiperda (assembly GCF_023101765.2). Classification (NCBI taxonomy): domain Eukaryota; kingdom Metazoa; phylum Arthropoda; class Insecta; order Lepidoptera; family Noctuidae; genus Spodoptera; species Spodoptera frugiperda. Next base: position 177,898 of record NC_064224.1, on the reverse strand, counting down.
GCTCCTAAATTATATATGATTTATTCCGAGTTAAAAGTATTTTCTAAGATTATTTAGACACCACTAATGTAAACGGTGAAGGAAAATCCTGGGCTTATAATTTCTAATTATATAAATTTGAAATCGCAAATCCGCATTGAGCAAGCGTGGTGACTAATGCTCAAACCTTCTACATATGAAAGCGTTTATCCTTTGGACAGCAGTAAGAATTTATAAACTGTTTATGTGATGTGATATTCTTTCGTTTGTTAAACTGCATTAGAAATAAGATCAGCATGCATTTCCAAGGTAACTACCATGCTTTTAATGTTTCAACTACCATCAATCTTACAAACTCCATTAACTTGTGGTTTCGCTTTCAATTCAGGAAATAATCAGTATTGTAAGCGGTACACAGTTGTGACATTCGTCCATTCAACCTTTTACTTAAATAAACTTGACGTTAAATGTTTAGTTCAGAACCTAATAATATTAAATTCAACTACGATGGAACAAAACCTAACCTAACCAACCTAATAAGACGTTGCGTAATCATTTCCTTCCCCTGAAAACGATCCCGCAATTTCGTCAAAGAAGAAGAAGGTAACACATTATGTAAGTCTTCTGTTGTTAGTGCCCATCATCATTATCACAATGATCATCATGCTGGCACGTTGGCTAGACAACTGGCTGCCCCGCAACGTGTAGCGGGTTCAATTCTCGTATGGAACAACTCTTTGTGTGATACATAAATTGTTGTTTCGGGTCTAGGTGTCATGTGTATATGAAGAGGTATGTTTGTAAACGCACCCACGATACGAAAGAAAAAAAATGAGCGAACGCGGTGTCCATGGGCTGTGCCTGCTCCCGTTTGCCTCGTAACTACTGTCCCATTTAGCCACCTTAATTTAGTAGACTCTAAGAATTCCAAAAAAGTGATCAATCTACTTATATGTCTCCTCAAGGAGACGCTTCTGTACCATAATAAGGCTCACATAATTTAGTGCCGTAGACCTCAATCAGTAGACTTTAAGAATTCCAAAAAAAAAGTACGTCAGTCTAATGCTCCAAGTCTTTTACAATTTACAGCGTCGTTCTAACATTTTTCCAAACCATATTCTCGAGTTAGTCGAACCGATATTGATGAAGCAGCCATCATTTTAAAGCGCATTATTGGAAAAAGATTTGGAGTCATAAAGTGCTACTCTAAAGCATTACATTGACTTGTGTTCTAGTAAAACCGCTGCCACTTGAATTTTTATAGACCCAAGCTTGGATTTCAACCAAGAATTTTAATAAAAGATGATATTTTCTCCAACATTTGAAACAGAAGTTACAACCGTTTCTCTTTACAAAGTACGTCCAGTTTTTAATAAGTTCTGAGTATCTTTAGTTCATTTCATCTTACATTCAACATTGTTGACTAAGTTTTTACTTAGGGTGCTTTTCCACCAGAGATGTGGTATGTAGCTATGCTACGAAGATGTGATGTGGAACTATGTGACCGTTTCCACTGATACAAAACTATGTTGCCGTGCGAGGATGCGCAGGAGGGAAGCCATTCATAGCACACATCCATAGTACACATGCACAGTACGCATCTTTTCACATAATAACATAGCTTAGCTGAGTCACTTTCCACCAGTGCTAATTTTGGCGGAAGCAAAATATCTGGTGGAAAAGCACCCGTAGTGTTGAGTCTGATTCGACCTATTTCATTCTGAGGCGATACGTATACGGACGAGGTTTATGGAAAAACACATCAAGAAAATAATATTATACCCCTTAAATCACTTTAAAAGAATCACAAATCTAATCACTCTCCCAAAATTAAAGAAAGATTAGATAGAAAAAAAAATCAAAGAATAATCATCTTACATAAGAAATAAATCAATCCAATTTCACTACCAAATTAGACCACCATCTATTTTTATTTTTTTCTAGAAATCCAAAATGACCTGTCAATCGTTTCCAGAGCACCAGAATAAGTCCACAAGACTATAAAGTGTCTCATTGAAACGCAAATTGGATTCGACGCCGAAGCAAGTGTCCCTTTTCCTAAGATTTGCATAAGAAACTCGTGTAGTGACGTCATCAGCTCACTTTCATCACTGACAACCCTTGTGGGGACAGTGTTGCTCAAATATAGCCTCCATGTGGACACCTATGTTAGTGTGTATGTAGTTTTGAGGTAACGTGAATTTGTAATAGTGTCTGAAATTTTGTGCTGTATTTAGGTAACTTTCATTCCTCATAATGTCTAACTTGGTATCGGCCTGACCCATTTTTGTTATACCATTAATATGTTTTTTTTAAACATACAAGTTCACATGCACAGGACACCCAGACCCGAAACAACAATTTGTGGATTAAACAAAGAGTTGCTCCGTGCGGGAATCGAACCCGCAACCCGTTGCCCAGCCACCGCACAAGAACCTAATATTAACTAACCAACTAACCCTAAGCGAGGCTTATGGGAATCTCTCTAGGGACAGCCGTAACAGGCGTTGTACCATACTACTGACTGATGTACTGACTCTGGAGCAGGTCTAATAAGAGGAGTCGGTACCCCTTATCGGTACTAAAGGTGGCCACCAAGGTGGTTAGTGAGATAAAAATCCCACACTCCCTAGTCTTTCTGCCCAAAAGGTAAGGCGCCTTTTGTAGGTTTCCCCCCTAATTAAAAAAGAAGGACCCTAATATATTTTTGGTTAAAGCAGTTACTACTGCCGTAGCCTAAAAACTTCAATTTTAGAGCCGTCATTTATACTACTCATTTAAATCCATGTTATGTGACCCAAAAAGTTATCTAACTACATTTATATTTGAACTAAAAGAAAAGGTTAGGACCTTTTCTTTTAGTTCAAATATAAATGTAGTTACATTAGACTAGTTTAGATATATTATTAAATCTGTAAATATAAAACTCTTCCATTACTGAGTAACTGACTGACAGACAACGCACAGCCAAAACTACTGGACCTAGGAAGCTGAAACTTGGCATGTATGTTCCTTAAGGAGTGTAGGGAAGCACTAAGAAAGGATTTCTCTAAATGCCTACCGGAACGGGAAAAACAGGAATCTCCTATTAATAAATTGTAAACCACAGTACCTACCGGGTTTCTATCATTAATATTTATAACTTAATGCTAATGTAAAACACCATTTATAACTTAAAAGTACATAATTCAGCACTTAAGGTTTTTTTATATTTTGTCCCTCATTTCATTGTTCCCAACCGACATCCGTTACTTTTGTTATAAAATTACTTTTCTTCCAACTTTCTCTTGTTTTAGGACCTTTAGATGTGAAGTTTTTTTGTAATGCTAAAAAAAGATTCGGTATTTTTAGAAGGGCTTTTTTGAAGAGGGATAATCATCCTGTCCAAAAACCACACTGTTTCTACTTATGTTGTTTAAGCGGAATCTAGTAAACCTTTAAGTCTTCCATGGCTCCATATCGGGCATTAATCAGCCTTACTTGGTCCCATAATCTGTGGAAGTGTGATGGCTCATTGAGGCCCGCGCATAACCCAACACACCGTACGCTCTAGTATGGTTCTCTAGTGATTTAACCCAACGTTAGCTATTTTTTTAAAGAATATAAAAATGTTGAGAACCTTTGCGTGAAAGAAATGAATCGCTTGATCGAGGCATTTGCTGGGAAACTTTGATTTGGGTTTTAGTTTGTAAAAAATGGTCACACGCATTTGTGTTGTCAATCCTCTGTGAAATCAAAGTCGAGACTACATGGTCTTTATTTTAGGATACAAATTGGATTACGGCCAATTCCAATAACTTATCTATCGGTACAATGGCCTACTAGAGATAAAATTTTGACTCATTTTGTATGGTGCTTATGTCAAATTTACTATCTCTAGTAGGCAAATCTACAGGTAGATAGGTTATTGGAATTGGCCGTTAGTACACTGCTTATAGTGTATTTTTTTTATATTTGCGTTATTGGCGAACATTTGTAGCACAATACTTTTTTAACTGCGATCTTTATTATGTCGTTAATGCTATATTTTACTGCGAAATAAACATATATGAAGATTTTACCTCAGTATATTATCTTAAATGCAAGATCAACTCAGACAAATCCTGATATTCCATTTATTCTCGTAATGGAATCAAAAGTTTTCGAGGACTATCTTATCTTTATATTAAAATCTTTATCTGACATATAAAATATTATCTTTTATATTAAAATCTGTATCTTTTAATATTAAAATATTCTTTAAGTCTTTGACTGCCAATAGAATACTATTGAAGGCAAATCCTCCGCTAACGTCGGTCACCGGTGACCACCACGGCGTTTAAAATGTTAAAAAAAGTATGTACCTATCTAGGATATTTATTTTTAGGTAGGTGTAAGCATAAATATTGTCAATACACTATTGCATTAGTTGTTCCTGTTATGATAGTTAAAAAAAATGTTTAGATGTAGAGAAATAAATAAATAATACCAAAAGAAATCTATATAATAATTTTTATATTTCATTTTCAGTAATATATTATATACAATACATAGTACCTAGTAATAACTTACATCAATACGCAGTCCTCATTCAATATTATAAAACAAGTAATACTGTCGAACATCACAATAATACTTTTCATATTTTCAACGATTTTTATACTGAATTATTCAATTTAAATAACAATTTTGAATAACCATTCAATTGAAATAATAATTTTGAATAACTATTCAATTAAAGTAATAATTTTGAATAACTATTCATTTCATTTAAACATATACCAAAAATCATTATATTATAATTAAGTACTTACAATAACAAAAACGATTACTCATTTTTTTATACTTAAAAATAAAAAAGAATCATAACATTTTCCTAACTGACACATCATCTAAAATCATAAATCAACAATTACACATAAAATAACAGAGTGATTAATTTAACCACTCTTTTAATATTTATTTTTATTTTATAATTATATTTACTAATAATATAACTTATATTAATTATATTTACATTACATGCTATTATCACATGGATATAAAATTCGATTTTCCACACACTCGCACATATCGTTCTATTATAATCGATTAATTGACATGTTGGAGTGTCTTATTAATTTTAATTATATTTAATTTCTATTTACATAAATATTAATTACGTTTCACTCATGATTGAGATGTAAATAATTGAAGAATTAGGTCTCTTTTAAAATATTATATCGACGCGACGATAGAAAGGCTAATTGATCGATGCTACTTTAAAATTTACATGGATCGGGCGATACTAACTTGTATAAATTAAGAATACCCTTAGCCGACGAGCATGCAAGAAAAGACTGATGACTGTCGGTGAAGCAAAAGAGGTATGTAAAATTCGTTGCAAATGGCGTTCCATTATCTCTGCCTTCCCCTATGGGAGACAGGTGTGAGTTTATTTATGTACTTTTAACTTAATTTTGCAAAAAGAATTCACTTAGATCAATTAGCCTTTTAACCCTCTATATATTATAAGGCAAGATACAAGGCACGTCAAATTATAAAAAAAAAATCTAGAACCATTATTTAAAATAATAAATAATACAGTCGTGTATTACTATTTACACGTTATAACCAATATAAGCTGACCGTCAAATGTGTTGAAAGATCATACACAGACCATAATAAACTGGTTGTTATAAGCTCGACAATGACGATGATTATATCAGATTTCACACGATGCTCTTTATAAGTTTAAAATTAGATTTGATAGTTATTTTGATCTACTACTTATACTATTAAATGCCTAACGCCTACGTCCTGTATTGACGTCTTGATTTATATTTCAATACAGTAGTACCCTTAGTACGAGTTTGCTTTACGTTTAAAGAAATCAAAACGGTTCGGCGCTCTGATTGACCTGCTCAAATAAACCAACCAATCACAGCGACCAACTCGTTCTCGTTTTGATTACTTTAAACGTGGGTACAGTATCTATTTGATTATTGTTACTTCAATTTGAAGATTTTTTCGACCAAAAACAAATTTAAGGTCTGATAGTCTAGTCAAAGGTCTTTCATAAATTCATAATCTTTTCCTAATCGTAATATTAAACTTATTAGATTGAGAAATAATATTCGATAAAGTGCTAGGCTTTTGTCTAGGCGTTTTACCGTCGTACTCAGAGTTATTTAATGTTAACTTAACCCAGTCCTTATTGCAATTGTTTTCTGAACAAAATCGTTACTAAGGAATAGTTTAAGTAATCATTACAATGTCTCTGAGTGCGACAGTTAGTCTTCTTCTATTAATGTACACTAAAAATCTTTGCTACGCGATTATAATTCTCAAACACGATTTTATAAGCCTCCATTTACAATAAACATCACTCTTTTACATCACAAACGTTCAGCAGCATCTCCAAAACTACAAAAATCACCCTTATTGCCACAGTCGAACAATCCATTTTAACACTAAAATGGCACGCACATGCTTTTGAAATAGGACCTTTTAATTCTAATAACAGGAATCACAACCGTGTTCTTACTAGTGAAGGAGTGGGAGATCTTCTTACATCATATACGTCAAATAACCGACTTCCAGTAGTCACAAAAACTCCTGGTTTCTGATCTACTGGGTCATTTGGTGCAGTATCAGTTACCGTTTCTTCTGTCTTCTCAGAAGAGTCTTTTTCTCCTTCTTTTTCATCAGGAATTGCTGGTTTTTCTGTGCTATAGAACCGCTTGGGTCCTGGGAGCTTCTTCGCTATTTGGGCTACGACTGGGTGCAGTAGACGTTCATCAAAGGCATCTTTCTCACTGCCTGTTAGTAGGCCGATGATGTTGCCTAATGTGACGCAGATTAAGGTACCAATAACTGCGTACCACATGTACGATATTGAGTAGAACTTTTGTAGTCCAGTTAATCTGTGAAAAGAAAAGTTTGATTGTAGTTATGTGTGTGTGAGTGAGTTCGAGAAATATGCTATGCTATTGAGCATAATTTAATATGAGTAAAACATTGGTTCAACAGAAAATAAGCGTATAGTGCACATTTTTGTGAGCATTGATATCACAGCTCGTAATTTTGACTACACGGTTGGCGCGGTGTCTGGGCAAAGTGCAATGCACGGAACGAGTCTTTGTGTGATCCACAAATTGTTGTTTCGAGTCTGGGTATTACAAATGTGTATGTGGGAACACGAGCGAAGCCACTGGCAGAAGCTAGTTTTTAATATAAATTCTTTGATAAATATATTGAGTCATAGTACACACATTTCTATATGAATGCTCGTTATGTAGATTCAAATCTAATTTCAAATGGCTAAAGACAGAAATGTGCTTATATTAAACCAACAGTTCTAATATTAAACCAGACATTATAAAGTAAAACAATACTTACATAGGAGATTCAGTCGGTATAGGATGAGTCATGTTAATAGACTGCAGTAGCGGCGCCAGGTGTGCTAGGGTTTTGTTCACTTCCACAGGTAACGCTTGGTGGGTCAGTGTCGATAGAGTTGCATTAGGACATTGCTGGAAAAATAAATAACAATTTAAGAATATAATTTCTCATTCTCAACCTTATCATTGTCATCATTATATTTTTCTTTATTTATCATTCAGTCATCATAAAGATTAACTGTTACTCAGAGTCGTTTAATGGTTACTTAACTCAGTCCTTAGCAATTGTATTCGATACAAAATCGTTACTAAGGAATAGTTTAAATAATCATTAAATGTTTCTGAGTACGGTCATAAGCAACAGATGTTCTAATAATAGAATCTTAGATCAGTTAATTTTATGAAGTTCGCAAAATGTTGAGTTACAGTTTGATCGGACTCTTTTACAAGCTTTCTTCTATAATATCTGCAGATTTAATTTTTACGTATTTTCATAAATACCAATTATTCTATAGCATGTGCCTTATTAATAAAACTCAATTTATTTTTTCCTATCTTTTATAGTACCCATATTTTACGTCACTAATTGCTTAATTGGAACAAATTCAATAGATCTAAATTAAAATACTTCAACAACTCCAAGAAAAGAAAAAAATAATGAAGATAAAACCAACCTCAGTAGACATAGGCAACATGGCGACTCCTTTATCGACATACAGTAACCTACAGGCTGCCATCCAAGTTGTTACAATATGAGACCCAATCATGCCCCATAGAGCTCCTTTTCCATTGGCAACAGGGCAGAGAGCTGCCAATATAAATACTCCTAGTAAGGCCCCTGAGGTAGCTGATGTGACTAGCTGTGATCCTTCCACGACTCCTCCCACAATACCGACGCAGAGAGATAAGCACATGATGATGAGAGCTGTAAAAAAGAAAAATATATGGTAAAGAATAGTCCTTTTTTGTAATCGGTCTAATGTCTAAATGATTAAATGAATACAGTTTGTTGACCAGGTTCCGACTCAAAGCAGAAGGAACGGGGTTATTTTAAGTCAGTAAGACTCTGACACTCCCTCTCGCCTCACCCAGGACGGGAAGTCATTAGATGATTTTACTCTTCAAAAAAAAGGTGATAGAATTCCCAAACATAGATAGAAAATCTCAACAAACAACTGTTGGGTAGAATGCCTACCACGACCATCGATAGTAGCACATTAAAATGTGGACAAATGGCAACGTTTTTGTAATAGGGAACTGCTAGATAGAAAATAAAGAGAGCGTGGTGGGTAACGTCTCAACTTCAACTTCATGTTAAAGGGAAATTCAATTATGACATCACCTATTTGTATTTGCTTCATGATAGTACTCTTTCATACATAATTAACAATGTTCTTATTATTGAAGTCGAAAAAACTATTAATACAGTCATTAGGCACGGTATGCATAATTCTTAAAAAATCTTTACAAATCAGTACAAATGATATCTTACCATAAATAACTCCAATGATTTTGATAACAGTCAACTGTTGTTTATCACTGATACCCTTGAAAGCGGGTGCGAAGGACACAAAATCTTCCCAAGTCACCGTGGATAGAGAGTTCACATTCGATACCAGAAAACTGCAATAAAATAAAGATTTTAATTAATCTCCACGTTGTATAATAAATAAAGGAAAAGAAATAAATTGTTTGAAAGAAAGGCCGTAGTATTTTCTCACGTCCTTTGTATAATGGCTATAAACTTGTATAGAAGTCGTATCTAACTATCCACAACTGAATACTTTAAATTCTAGCTAAAGTGTAAACATTTTGCCTCACATAACGTTATGATCTGAGTGCAGTTTTCTTTTAAAAATCGTCGTATCATTACGCCTTTTATGCCCGAAGAGGTAGGCCACTGTAGAACGTAAACCCACTTTTCACCATTTGTATTATGGTCCCATGTAATAGAGGGCGAGCCTATTCCCATATATTGGACAATGCCAGACTCCGTGCTACTACTGAGAAATTTTCTAAAAACCGAAAAAAGCCCAGCAATACTATGCCCGACCCAGGAATCGAACCCGAGACCCCTTGCGACCACTCGACCAACGAGGCAGTTTAAAAAAACATACCGTTAAAATACACAACCAACCTTAAAGCACCATTGAACAGACTGCCCAAAAACAGTCCAAGCATTCCAGGTAGGAAACCAAACTGATCTTGTACGTAGAAAGGCAGAACTTCATCAGGAGCAGCGATCTTTCCAGACGATAGAGGGTCGCAGTACTTGTACATGGCATACAAGGTCATACCGACGACCCAGGAGAGACTGAAGAGGACAGCCACAGCTGGGACGTTGGCGAAAAGGGTCTTCCTGACCCTGGCTTCACTGGACATGGAACAGTAGCGCTGAACGAAGGTCTGTTGGCAGCCGTAGATGGACACTGACATGAAGAGCTGGCCAATGATCGCTGAGAGCGTGTCGACGCGGACGGTTGGGTCGCCTGTGAACCTGGAAGATGGAATAGTTTTGTTTAGTACCTATTGATATACGTACTTAAGTACAATGGTGTGGAAAACATGATTATTAGTCAGGCATGATGTGTAAAATATTGTAACCCATGCATTAATAAGATTTATTTATTTATTTATCTTAAACATTACCTACATATATTTTTATAGGCACACCTAATACGATAAATGCAGTATAAATCTTAAATGCAGTACAAAATGCCATCAGACCACCACAGAGGGGGCCCAGTAGGGCTGATGCCTGATCCGGAGCTACGGACTACCTAGCGGGCTTACCGTGGCACTGGCTCAAAAAGCAGGAGAAAGAACGGGGTCGTTTTTAGTCAGTAAGAGTCTGACACTCCCTCTCGCCTCGTCCAACGCGGGAGAAGCCATTGGATGATTTCCCCCTCAAAAAAAAAAGGATAAGATAAAGGAATTATACTCACTGGAAGAACTTCAGTCTTCCTCCTTCAATGTTGTCGCTGACTACTTGTTGTGGGCCTCCGGCTGTGATGGTTGCTTGGATGATGAAGGCGCCGCTCACCAATATCATTGTCAAAGTTTGTATCACGTCAGCTCTGGAAAAGACAATATTCAGGATGAATCTTCAATCAAGTTCTTAATTCCATGTCAATAAGACACGATTTAAAGGGGACATTTGTTTTGAAATAAAATGTTGCGATAACAAGAAAATCTTATAGCAATTCCTTAAAAAAATAACGTCATCTATCTTTATATCTGTAGCTTTACCTGTAAACTTAAACCTCATATTATTCACTGATGAAAATCTAATAAAAATCCGTTTATATTTTTTGAATACAATGTGAACTGATGCATAAGATAAAAGTTTTTTTGTAACAACAAGATGTGAGAATAATTTTGTGCAAGATAAAATACTGAATGGAGCCCACTCAACATCAACAGACGCGGCAGGCCCAGAAGGAGATGGCGGGACGAACTTGACACCTACGATAAGGATTAGCCGCAGAAAGTTCTGCACAGAGAGGAGTGGAAGGAAGGTAGGGAAGCCTTTGCCCTGCAGTGGGACGACCACGGCTAAAAATTAATTAATAAATAATAAAATACCTGATAGCAGCAGCTAATCCACCAAGCAAGTTGAACACAATTCCAACAATAGTCAGTGCTGCAGCCGACGCCCAGTGAGGTAATGCCAGTACAGCATGGAGCGCCACCGTAGGGGTGTACACTGTCACTGATAGATTTAGGACTTGTCGTAGAAGGAAAGTTGCAGCTGCCATGCGCCGCACCCATCGGGAGCCGAAGCGCATCTGAAATTATTAAGGGGTGAAGTTAGAAAAATTGTACCTAATGTTTATTTGAAAGTACACGCAGTAGTAGGAAAACTGAATTTTCTTTCTTAGTATGCAGTATAAGTCGTTTTATCACAGTAAACTAGATATAATGGACCTATGGAAAGGCACAGGACGACCAAAGAAAAGATGGTTTTATTAGTTAAACAATTAAAAAGAAAGAAATCTGATTGCGCTAACTCCATTATCTCTAGTTAAAGGGGGAATCTCTAGTAAAAGGGGAATAACAAAAATCATACTATAGTTACTTACTTGTAAATACTCATACACGGAATTAGTATGCAGTCTATAATAAACTGGTACGAAGACCCAGCAGACGATGGGGAAGGCGAGAATGATGCCGTAAAGTGTCTCCCACATCGCAGAGCCATAGTACACCAACTCAGATGGAAATCCTGGAAGGAACGAAAGCTTAGCGTCAATACAACAATGTAAATAGGCATATTTATGCCAATCTCTTTTAGGGGATCAAAATATTCCAAAGGCATTTGGAATGCAATGCAGTGCAATTAAAAATGTCAGGGACGGGAGTGTTCTTGGATATAATCACATAATCATCAATAGGCTATAAGTGGCCACTACTGGCCAAAAGCCTCTTCACGCTCGGAAAAGGTTTGAGCATTAATCACCACGCTTGCTCAATGCAGGTTGCCGCGATTTTCTCATGATGTTTTCCTTCACCATTTGTCAGTAGTGTCTATTAGTCTCAGAAAGTACAAATAACTCGGAGAAAGCATATTGGTACTTGCCGTCGGTAGGTTTTGAACACGCACCTTCATACATGAGAAACGTGCGTCTTAAGCCTCCGGGCCACGTCATAAGAAGATTTTCTGTTCCAAAATCCTAACGATACTTTGTCCATCCCAGCGATTAAAATCAAACCAAAAAAATTGTCACGTTGTCTTGTTGTGACTATTGACCTAGACTGTAAGACTTTTCAAGTGTTCTTAATCGTCAAAACATTGAATTTCTATTTTAAAAGCTATGACTAAGTAATTTGGAAAATTTTCTAGTTCATCGAACGAATCTGTGTGTCAACATTATTTTCGCAATTCGGGCATTTCACTGACTAAATAGTTTACTCAGAATAAATATTTTTAGTTCGTAAACGAGGTGTAAATTAGTACATTTTGGCGAGTTTTCAAAAATAATTGTTTTGGTTACTACAAATGAAGTTTTGAAAAGCTGTAATTAAATGTCTGACATTGGGTAGCTGCCCATTTAATGTACTTTGATGAGGGTATTCCCGAAATGAGTCACATGATGGATTTTGGGGAAAATTCTTTGCTCAAATTTTCATTTTGCAAAATCGGGATGTTTCCTCTTTCAAAAATAGATTCGGACAGAGGGAATACAAAAAGAGAAATGACTTCATACGTTTTGGAAACAAATTGAATCAGGACATGTTTTGTTTTTAACAAACCTAAACTGTTCTACGAGTAATTATGGGCAAAACCAGAACCAGAAGGGATTATTTATCGTTTTAAGACCAGACGTAGATTCCTACCTCGTGTAAATTTTTATTGATTGTATTTAATTATACTAATTGTCAACAACAGTTCATTGGCACGATAACACACCTAATCCTAAGCCTGTGTTAATTGTTTGGTTAATAGGTTTTAGAAGCCTTTCAATGTTAGCACGTTTTAGCACACACATCACGGTTTGGGCCACGTGGTTTGACAATTTTTGTTCGGTAATATCATCCCCTACAAATATATTAATATTAATACTTTGTCAAATAGTTACGTGAGTAAGCCGAAAAATATAATAATTAATTTTATTTATCTACACTACATTTTCTACGCTATATATCAATCTACGGTGCTCAATGAAATTTGAACTCTATTCGTCAAGCATTTATGACATATAATAAGTAATCATTGTAGCATTATTTTTCATACATTTCAACTTATGTGTACAAGAGCTAATATAGATTATCTCATCCAAATGTCAATCATCGGAGTCATTTCTTGGCAATCAATGTTTCCAAGTCATACCGGTGAATATCTGACATTCGAAGAGGCGCCTCTTACGTCATTTGTATAATAAAAACATTGTATCGAAATAATCATGAAGTCACGCCTTTTTTAATTTTCAAAAAACGAAGGCACTTTGTTTATCATCAAATTAAAAATGCTATATTTTTTTTTTATTATGGGTTAATAAAAACTAGTTCTTTCAATTCATTTCGGAAGTTTTAAACAAAACGTCACAATTCTGGAATGCTAAATCTATTCAAGACGAGTGATCACGGGAACTACAACATATTTTTATTATGAAAAAGAACATCTACCATTTTTCGTTGATTTTCGACAGCTGATTTTAATACAGACATTTATTTAATTATTTTTTTATTTATCATCATACTTTCAATTATCATTACAAGTTTAACCTTATGCGATAAAGAAACTAACATTTTCACTAATAAGTAATTTACTCTGAGACACTAAACTGACGACGCATTTTATAAGAAAAAAAAACAACGATTTTTCTTAATCTTAAGAAAACTAAGTACCTGTGCGAAAGAATTTGTTCCAAGGTTATGTGGTACGAAATAATTTAATGATTTGCATATTTTAGTATATTATATACGAAATTAGCCTCACATGAGTAAATTAATTACTTATTAAAATACCGGTGTATTATTAAACATATTTTTAAAGATTTTGTAAGATGCACTACAGTGACAAATATATGTATAAACGAACAAAACGTAGGTACGTACTTTACTTAGTTTTATATTATACTGAATATACTATTTTTATGTTGATTTTATTACACAATGTGTTGTTACAAGTTATAACTACTTTTCCTGTCTACATTAGGAATATGTTAAAAATCCAATTGGAATAATATATGTAGTACCTTTGTACTTTAATTTCATATAATAATATTATCTGTTGTTCTTTGTATAACACAAAGAACAACACCTCTTACGACTTGATTTTAACCACATAATAGTTATCATATTGGCTAACGATATACGAAAAATGAGCGAAATAGGCCCAGTATATAAGTTAAAAAGTGCATTATTCTCTAAGAGCTAATTTGAACACTCTTCACAAATTCAGCATTATAACAACCGCGCCGCGTCCGTAACATTCCTAGACAGCCTACAAATTATTAGAGCTCTTCTATGTTCAAGGTACATGGAGCCGTACACACAGAATAGAATACTTGATTTATTTAATCATTTATTTTGTTTGAAAATTTCATTTTTTTAATTATCTATTTTCGTTGAAATATTTAGTTGTATTTAATTATGCTTCTGTGGCCGAGTACTACCTGTAGTTTCATTTTAATCATAAGAGTAATCTCCATACATAATAAAGATATAAATAAAATCACTTAAACTCAAAAACAACTCAGAGATGTTTCCAGATTCACTTAGCCTCTAATAAAATTATGAAACCTACGTATAACAAACAAGGCATTCCCCCACAAACGAGGCGGCCAAATTATAAAAAAGTGTTTTTATGAATTTTATTGTCGTCACATTAAAACATTACGATTTTTTGTACAAATTTTACCTTCATTAATGTAAATTATGATTGAACTGTCGGTCGAAAATTGTGAGCAAAAAATGGCGCTCACTCTTAAGTATATCTTTTGTTAGTAAATGGATTTTTTTGGCATAATTATATAAATACATACAGTATATTGTTTGAAATGATGGATAATATTCATTTAGTTACTGATAAACATTTTGGATCTTTGAATTTATTATATTTTCTTAGCGATTTGTTATTGGGGAACTGATGATGTTTATGACTACCATTTATAAGGCCCGGAACTGCGGACAATCTTATGGGTTACCGGGGCTCCGGCTCGAAGTAGAACAAGGAACGGAGTGGTTTTTAATAAGTAAGATTTTGACACCCTCTCTCGCCTCACCCATGGCGGGAGAAGGCATGGGATAATTCTCCCCGATCAAAAAAAAAATGCCATAAAATAGTGGTATTTAGTCGCATTTTTAACTCTGCGTCACACATCATTAGAAATAAAGCAAGTAAATAGCAAGAAGTAAAAGATCATGTTCATTGTTTGGTAATAAGCCCATCATTGTCCGAACGATACTTTTATCGAACTATATTCGATATATATCGATCTTGTATTCAAAAAAAAAATGTATTTGCCAATGCACCACGTCCTAGGAATAAATCTGAATAAGGTTGGCCTATATTAAATTGTTCGCGTTTATTTTAAAATTTAAATGAAAATCAAATCCCTATTCACAGTGCAGTAAGGTCAGTTACATGCACACAAAATGGCGTCGGTTTGCGTTCCAAGAATCACACAGAACTATGTATAATAGAACCAGTATTTACGGTGCGACTAAATATTATTATTACAGTTTTTCAGCCATTATAGTAACATTATATTATTGTAAACTATGTTTTTATGATGATTTTTTCGAAGTTCCGTAACAGTAACTTGAAAACAAGTTTTCATGTCTGCACAATAAAGGCAAGCGTCCACATGCCCGCATCGTACGCATCGCACGCAACGGATTTTAGTTTGTCTTGTATAGAAACTCATACAACTGCGTCCACTGATCCGCATCGTACGAACCGTATCATCGGCAATACCTACACGCGATGCGTGCTGATGACGTCAAACGCAATGCGTGCGATGCGAAAGATGCGGGCCTATGGACGCCTACCTTAACAATGGCTCCATAACAGGACTATGGGCCCGTGATGGTCCAGTTGTGGACTACAGGCCCATAATCCAGTTATGTCCATAGCAACGTAGCATAGCACATCTTTGGTAGATAAGCACCTTAAAGAACATCTGAACATTTTTAGTATCATTTCTGCGGAACGCGACGCTTATATTAAAGTCTCCGTTTTTTGTCCATATACATATAATTCCTACATACATACATAATGTATATAACTTTGTTATATGTTTCACACTCCAGTGTCCCGCGTAATAGCACCTATATGCTTTTATTACAACGGCATTATTATTATTATAATAATAGACACTATTATTGTGTTTGTTCAGTATTTGTTTATTTCATGCAATCTTTTACCATTCAACGATTTAAGATTTAATGTCTTCGTTTAAGTTTATGTACATTGTGTAAATGTAATTTTAGTTGTTGACTGACAGTGTGTTGATATTTTGTGTAAAAAAGATTATTTTTTGTGTACAGTCGACCATTTTTTTTTTGTACTCATTGTTACAGACAGAAAGACCAATTTTCGAATTAAATTAATTTATTACTATAGCATTTATCATTATTATTCTAAATGATTTCGGTGTGTGAATATTAACTGAGTGATAATACTCACAAAGTGCCAGTAATCGAACCATGAAACAAGTACAAAGAGGAGATGCCATAATATGATTGTGCACTGTGACAAAACAAATGGGCCCAATGATATTATAAGTAAAAAGGTGTAGATAGGTTATAAACGCTTAGAAAGTAGGTAGCACATTAAAAAATGTGGATAATTGGCAACGTGTTAGTAGCATGGAACTGCATGTAAGAAAATAGAAAAGGGTGTAATTTGTACTGTCTCCCGCTCCCTATAAAGTGTCACGCATTATGTTTAAGGGAAATCTAGTTATGACATCACCTCTTTGTATTTTGCTTCATGGATTGAACTCAGTGGCGTACTATATGTATAAGAGGCCTATGTTCAAAATGGACTGATGATGAATCCAGCTCAAATGTTAATCAACTTTAGTGTTTTGTAATAAAGTCAGAAGTTCAAGATCACCACTCAATAGTAACTTCTAACCAAATAATGTTTATGACAAACATAATTCTAGGAAAATGTAGTTAGTTCGTTCGTAATGAAATAACTCATTGTCTTTGCGACATAGTTCCCAAACTTTATATTATTATAGATATAATTAAAAATACTATTACTGTATTTATTATTTAGTTTATTATTTATTCATTACGCGGTTTTTCCTAATGTTATTCATGGCGCGGTTTTTCCAAATGGTACCTTTGTACCATGGTTTTTTTATCTCCTTTCTAGCTAACTATCATCGCGTATTTTTTTAATGATAGTAGATCAAGGCTTGTCGTTCTACGTGGAGGGCTAAGGGGGGGCCGTTGATCAACAGTGGACGTAGAGATATAAGTAGATGTAGTATAATTTCTTGGTATATTTCAATCAATATCGATTAAACAGTTTCTTTGATTTTCAAACCTAACAATAAATACTATGTTTGTGATTTCAAACGAGTACAAATAATCTGACTGTGTATGACAACCTATTTTTATTATTAAACTATTTGTTTTAGCTTGACCTGTTTGTTTGTTTGGGTCAAATTTAGATATTGAAATTACTGCCCCGTTCTGACGACAGATCAATCTGATTATTAGTGCAAACTCTTATTCTTGATTATACACATTAACACCGTTTAACATAACAATATTTTTTTCGTATTACTTGTAGAAACGAACAATAAAACTACAAAAACTCAATTACTTTGTCTAACATTAAAACTCTCAGAAAATCACCGTACCATCGTATATTGAAAACTTTTACCCAACACATAAAGAAAGCATTTGTCTAACATTAAAACTCTCAGAAAATCATCCTTCGTTTGTATATTGGAAACTATTTCATCTTCCACATAAAGAAAGCATTCAAACTTACCTAAAAACGACCTCACTCCCAGCGTCCCTCTAGCCACGGATAAAATCATAGCCAGGGTAGAGACGCCGCCTCCAGCGAAGATGTACGCTTGCTTGGCGCTGCCACCGGCTGCCGCATCCTTCCTCCGCCTCCACAGAGGGGCACAGGATGAGGCACACACGAATATACCGAACACTATACACTCCCAAGCTAGCCACCCGGAATTCATTGTTTCTGAAAAGAATATAAGAGTTTGTTTAGATTGATACGTATTTTGAATTTGTGAACTGAGAAGGGAATATGATTGGAAAATAATTTTAACACTTTGAACAACGTGGTGGTCACCTGTGACCGACGTTAGCGGAGGATTTGGCTTCAACAGTTTTCTATTGGCAGTCAAAAACTTAAAAGAATGTCTATCAGTTAGTGAGTTTCAAATATGATAACAGTAGCAATCGTTTAAAAAAAATAATGCGAACATTAATTAGTAAAACATATAAAAAAATAATTGATCATAATTTTTACAAACGTGACATTCCAAAAAACCCTTTAATTGATATATTTCAAAATCCTAAATACTTTCAACTACAGGTGGTTTCTTGGACCTGAAACTTATTTCGCTATAACAGCTCCCATTTCGCTATAACAGCTCATGTACTTCTTGTACACTTTTTTCTACATTTTTTTATCATAAAATAATTATTTCACGTACATTATGTGTCATTAACACGAACGTAGACTTTGGCTTCCACATAACGTTTGGCAATTACACATAATTTTATAATCTCAGCATGTGACAGATCAAATATCAAAGATGGTGACTTTTCTGAGACTTGCAACAATAGTAATTAAGAGCATATATAATGAGTATGTACAGTACATTATTGTCATAATCATACGTTAGGAATAAAGACGTCTGAATAATAAAAATAAATATAAATGTTGCATTTTATATGTGACTGGGCATAATATTTTCCCACACATACATAGGTTGTATAAGTTCTTATATGTTTGTTTGTTTATTTAAATACATCGACGACTCACAGTTAATGAAAAGCAAAATAGAGGAACAAAGGAATTCATTCTAACACTATTCATAGTTTTAATGAATTATTTACTTTTACATGTTAAGTAAAAACGGCTTAAATCTTTATAAATGGTCATTATCAAAAGTGGTTTTCTATAATTCCCAGCAGGTTGGGAATGACAGTGTGGTCATCAAAAAAACCGACAACGCACTTGTAACGCCTCTGGTGTTTCGGGTGTCCATGGGCGGCGACGATTGCTCATCATAAGGTGATACATCTGCTCGTTTACCGGCTTAGTCACAGTGGAAAGGCAGGTAATTGCGTCTGTATAGATATGTCGGTTCGACCGGAGTGATAGCATGACTTTCATATTATATAGCGACGTGAAAGAACGCTCGTTGTTAGATCGTGTGAGTGAGATTACCGAAGGCCCAGATTCACAATATTCCTTGATGTTTAACAAACTATCTTACGCCACGGCAGCGTGTGAACACGTTACAATTGCGATAATTGTATAAAACATAGACTTTTACTATATACAATAGATTATATTTTGAGAAAATATTACCTACCTAACATGTATTTATATAGCAGGAACAACATCTATTAGATCTGAACAATGTCCCAGATTCACAATATTCCTTGATGTTTAACAAACTATCTTACGCCACGGCAGCGTGTGAACACGTTACAATTACGTCAATAGTACAAATCTTTATACTTAACGTAAAAAACTAGCTTATATTGTCAAAGGAATTATGCGTAATGGAATTTGGATTGATTGCTTTAACTAGTAGCAAGTTTTTACGTTACAATCATAGTGATGTATTTTGTACTATTAATGTAGTAGCCTAGATAGAGTAGATATTTGATAAATATGAATTTTTCGAGTTATAAACCGCTTTTCTCATCACGAGATACGTTTTTTTTATGGAACACCGGCCGGCAAACGAGCAGACGTATCACCTGATGGTAAGCAATCGCCGCCGCCCATGGACACTTAAAACACCAGAGCCGGCCTTTTGGGGGTTAGGAATTTAAGGATTGTTGGGGAATCGGGGATTGGGAAGATTTGGATGGGGGGAATTGGGCCTTCGGTAACCTCACTCACACAACGAAACACAACCTTGCGCTGTGTTTCACGTCGGTTTTCGGTGAGGCCGTGGTAGTACTCCGGTCGAGCCGGCCCATTCGGACCGAAGCATGGCTCTCCCATACTTAAAATCACCACCACATCTATCACGAGATATCACGAGACACGTTACAATAAAACAATAATATTATTGGACAAAATAAACAATAACCGATAGTACTATAGTCTTCCATTCTTTACTTACTTCCGTATTACATCTATTAATACTAGCACTTACATAGAGGAAAATCTACTTTTTCCATGAATATTTATGAGGGAATTTCTTTGTTTCCGATCGTGACTCTGAATGAATGAAGCGTCTACGGTATTGACGGATTCACATAGCTTTACTAATAAATATAAATACTTACAATTATATGTATGTATGTATCATAATAAAATAATGTGGAAATATGTCTGACTGGGCTATTTCATTCTCACGCTTAGGTATAATACTGTATTGATTTTGTTTTATAGACAAATGAGTAGGCGGGTCGCCTGGTGGTCGGTGATTAGCGCCAACCAACAACAATAGAGGAGTTATAAGTTAGTTGCCAGGAGGGTTTTTGAAGAAAGTCGACCTTCACTAGACCGCGCGGTCGGTGCGATGTAGCGGGTTCGGTTCCCGTACGGAGCGATTTTTTTTATGATCTACAAATTGTTGTGGATGTGAAATTGTGTGTCTGTAAACGCACGCACGACAAGAGAAAATCAAAATGTGGGGCAAAATTAAAAAAAAAAAACAAATAAAAAAACTGACCGCGCTGATATCAACGGTGAAACAACGCAAGCGTTGTCTTTTGAGATCGTAATATAACTCCGCGTGAGCCAGTCCATTCGTTCCCAAGTATGGCTTTTCTAAAATTGTATTTATTACATATTTGGAAAGGTTTAAAGTGGTTTAAATTACATACTAATAGAGTACAAAATCGCAGCCAATAACAATACTCAATTTTATCAAGTTCTTAGTAAAACAGTAGAAACTCTGCCAAAATATTGGGAACGTGTTGGATTTGAGGTAATGTACTTGTTTGGATGGAAAATCCTCACTTTATATTCGCTTGTGAATGTGTTGTTTGTTTGATAATATTGGTTGTAGGTGGATCGCACTAGCAATAATATTTATTACTGTACGGAGTATGTGTGGATAACACCACTTAGAAGAAAATCCCATTGTAGGTTTGATTAAATTTAGCTGCGAATTACCTAAAGGGTTGCCCAAGGGTTTTAGTCAGTATCGATTCCCGCCGATTCGGTCAAAGTGTTGGTGAGTTTATCATCATCATATAAGTATTCATCAGGCTCATCGCCTATTACATCAGATTTATAAAATACATTGTGAAATGTTGGTGTAAATTTTACAGTGGCATTACATGCCCTAATGTGCACCACTTCTTACCTCTTTGGGGATAAAAGGCATGACGATATATAATAATATTATTTTATGCCACTAGTCGTTCCCTAACACGACTTTAGATTTATTTATCTAAATGTAAATGCTAACCATTTCCTTCTTCGATATCTATCAACATACCGAAGTTAAACTAACATTAGTTACAAACAAAATAAAGAAGACATTCGATTTGTTGCATTCGTTTCTGCATTTCTAAACAACAACGTACTTAGGTCATGATGTAAGCGATTAGCGATCTTAAAGTTTGCAGTTTAAGATCTAGAGTCAAAGGTTCAATTTTTCAGGTACGATTTTTCGTCGTAAGAGCCGACACAAGTACATTAATAGGTACTCAATCTCTCTCTACGTCGGTCCTTCATGTCTGAAGATCGTGGTCATGGTGGGTGATTCTGGCGCGCACAAATTGTCTCCATCGGCTTCTGTCTGATGCTATGCTAACTAATGCTATGGTACTCAATAGCGTGCTCAAATCAAGATATTTTTTATAGTATAAGCCGGTAAACAAGCAGACGGATCACCTGATGGTAAGCAATCGCCGTTGCCCATGGACACCCGAAACTCCAGAAGCGTTACAAGTGCGTTGCTGGCTTTTTTGGGGTTAGGAATTTAAGGGTTGTCCGGTCGAGCCGGCCCATTCGTGCCGCAGCATGGCTCTCCCACACATACTTCCCTTTCACTGGCATTCTTCATTTAGTAGTAAATAATGCCTTCTTCGATTGAATACATCGTGTGAGTATTCAAAGAAACAGATGTTTGTTTGAAAACGTTCATTAAGATGGCTTTTTGTTCGAAAACAAGCATTCTTTAGTGAAATCCTGTTGCCACAAACAATGTCTGTTTTTTCAATACAAGGTTCTGCGTATTTTGGCTGTTTGTGTTTGTTTCAGTGTAAAGAGACAGTTACATTTTCTGTGATACTTTTGTCAAGTTTTGTTATAATACCGCGGGAAAATACTGATGTTTTATAGTTTGAATTACTTTTTTGTTTTACATTAGGCTAAGTTCAGAGTATGTTAGTAGAAACCTATTTATTAGCAGATTTGGTTCAGTATATATTGGTTATCCCAGGCAACACAAAAAAATAATGGAAGATGGAAAGTAGGTATGTCACAATTATAGTTAAAACTTCAAAATAAAAAATAGTCAGTTAATAACGTCTAGTATTAACTCCCACCAATTATCAAGTTCAAAATTTAACCGTTGCAATCCGCTATCAAACGCGCCTGGCTTTACATCCTTAGTACCAAGATAGTGTAAGAACACGTCCCAACCTGTTTAACCCGTCAGTAGCCCCGTTACGTTGACTTATAGAGATCACCTCCATTTCTATAAATAACCCCTTTTACTTGGAACGTTCGCGACGGTTCTATGAGCACCGGACTCTTTGAGGGTTAAGTTCTAATGGTTGTTGTTGATTACTTGTTTGGCTTGTGTTGATCTGTCAATCTGTAATGATTTGTAAAAGTACGTAGAATTAAGATAATTACGTTTCTGTTAAATAATAAACAGTCAAAAAATATAACTGCGCTTAAAAAAGGGAGTTCCTTAAACTAAAATCCAAAAATAACTGTTATTAATATACTGCTTGTGTCTACAACTGCTAGTTTAGAAGACGGTGCCACAAGTATTAAGTACTTAATAAAATATGAGTGAACCAATATGAAACAAATTTTTATGGGACCAAATTTTAGCTAAACCGCGTCGAACAAAACAAGAATTACGCAAATCATACGTACGTACGTATGAAAAATAAAAAAAAACATAGCGGCCGTGTAAACACATCCTCCTTTTTAGGAAACCGGTAAAAAATAGACATTATGATTTAAACTCGATTCGACAAAAGCCGTGCTAAGAAAAAAACTCAAATATTTAAAAATTCTATCATTCACAAATTAGCCAGAACTATATATTCGAAAAAAAGAAACCAACCATTTAGTAAGTTTATGTAAGAGTTATACCGCATAAGTAACTATATCTACACTTGTAAATACGGCTACATCAAGCTATGCATAACCAATGTAAACTGACCCTCAAATATGTGGAAAGAACATAACAAAGCGAGACCATGATCCACTGGTTCTTTATTATATACCATTAAATCGAACCCTATCAGGGAATAGCAATTAAAGACGTTAATGGACTTAATCAGTTTGCAGTTTATTGATGTTTTCATTTACATACATACATGCATACGTAACTAGCTAACATTTCAACATAGTATAGTATTCTAAGAAGTATTTTTGTAACAATAATAATTATAATTGTGGTTAAATTGTAGTATGTAACATGGGCATTCAAATTTGTGTGCTGCCACTGAGAAATTTTCCGAAAAAAAGCCAGTAAGTAATTTAAACCCAACATTTTGCCTGATCCGGAAATTGAACCAAGGACTCCTTTTCCGGCAGTCGCACCTGCGACCACTCAGCCATCGAGGCAGTATTTACAAATAACTATGAAATAGGTACATACATTATTAGCTGTTGAGTCGGAATTCTGATTCCCTAATATGGAACATTTTTTTAAATTATTTATTTATCTTATAAAGTTAACAATATTGTGTGGACTTACATACAAAAGATTAAAAAAGAAGCCTAGTGAAGGATCAGTTTATTAAAAAAATAAACATCAACTAAACAGTGAATCTATTAATAACTAGAATCGAGTGTTTCAATAAAAAATGCAGATAAATAGTAATTACTGTCATTGCCCTAGCGACATGTCTCTTAGACTAATGGGAGGAAGTTAGCAGTTTGCTCCTACACTACAATTCCTAGGTGTCAGTGTAAATTATAAATGACAGACAAGGAATTATCGAAGACACTTCACAGTAGATAAATCTTCTCTAGTCTTCTCTATATATAAAAAACAATTGCTGTTTGTTAGTCTCGCTAAAACTCGAGAACGGCTGGATCGATTTGACAAATGTTGGTATTGAATTATTTGTGGAAGTCTAGGGAAGGTTTAAAGAGTGAGAAACAATATTGGAGGCGGTAAGAATTTTGCCGGGCCAGCTAGTAATATCATAATTATTATTATTCGAAGTCATACGCAAAATAACTCTTGTGTAATAATTAATTGCTGCACGGCACGGTTGACGCGGTGGCTACAACTGGTTGCCGTGCAACGTATAGCAGGTTGGATTCCCGCACGGTTCAACTTTAAGCTCTAATTTACACATGATAAATAACCTCAACTAAGAATCGAATTATTACGTCCCGTAATTTGCACTCTACCTACCTCTTCGTGAATAAAAGACATGATATTGCAAGAATTGAATTTAGTACTGCTAACTCAATAATCACACTCTCAAACTTGACCCTACTCATCTAAAATACAAATTCGACTCACAATAAATAAAACTTATCTGATCTGGCTGAAAATACAAATCATACAATAGGAATGATGACGTCACATCATTACGTACTCACACACATACACAAACACAAGCATATCAAGCTACCACAAATATTCAATTCCTTCAAAGGATTTTCGTCCTTGTCACAGAACTATAAAGTTGAAAATGTATTGCAGGTACAAGTATATGTAAATTGCATCTGTCGTGGTCAATTACATATGCATTTGGCACTGAACTTGCCACGTCATTCAGCTGATATTTTGTCTAGTACCTATGAGTTTAAATCACGACACACTGATAATATAAATGTGAATGTTTGTATGTCTGGTTGTTTAGATGTTTGTCCGTCAATCACGCTGAAACTACTGAACGAATTTTGATGAAATTTAATATATAGACTCCAAACAGTGTATGAATTGAGCTGAATTGAGCGTGCTAAAAAGCCAGAAATACTTCGCCCGACCCGGGATTCAAACCCGAGACTCCTTGCCTGGCAGTCGCACTTGCAACCACTCAGCTAACGAGGCAGTCCTACTAACGTGGCAGATAACTTTTGTTACTTGCCGGTGGTAGGTTTCGAACCTGCACCCTCATACATGAAGAGTGCACGTATTAAACCTCCGGGCTACCACGACACTTAGCTAGAGGACAATACATCCTACACTAACTTACCTAAACGTGGTCTCCACTCAAAAAACGCCATTCTACACTCCGTGTAATGTTATACGAATAACAAAATCTCAGTAAACCAAAAAAATTAAAAGTAAACAACATAAGATGAGAATAATAATAATTCTGAGAGAGGTTAAAAAATATACGTAACGTAATTAATACTTAAATAAAATTTTCCATATACTACAATACAATACAATGGTATTACATTTAATTTGTTTGTTACAAAAATGTATCAATTTTTGTCCTTTACTGTCTTCATACTTTATTTTAAGATCAATCAAGTTATTTGGTATTGTAACAAAAAGCAAAGTTTCCGATGGATTCAGTTACTTATACTGTAATTAAAAAAACAATTAACTAAAGTGTGATAATTATTTCTGACTGCCTCGGTGCCTTGTTGGTTGAGCGGTTGCAAGTGCCACTGCCGGGCAAAGAGTGTCGGCTTCAATTTCCGAGTCAAGCAAAGAATTGAACAAAGTACTGGGCTTTTTTTGGTTTTTTCGAAAATTTCTTAGTAAGTAGCACAGGGTCTGAATTGCGCCCAGTATACGGCAATAGGCTCATTCTCTGTTACATGGGACTTATAACACAAATGGTGAAAAGTGGGTGTACATTATACACTGGCAATATGTGCCGTAATGTGTAGGAGCACCTCTGCCTACCCCTTTGAGATTGAGATCTATTGAAAAATAGAGACAATTAGTTTTGTGACTAAGGAAACAACCCAATACTTAAATACTACAAAAGTAAAGAGAATAATATTCTATTTTCCATACATATGTATGTAGGAATTTCCTGAAGTCACGAATCAATCTATTGTATATAAGGCACAATATGATCACGTTTTATACATACTTCTGCAAACACGTGGGAGTCACGTGTGAAGTTTTGAAATACCTGTATAATAGTTATATACAAGGAGCTTTAAAAGTATCTGCCATGGCTTTAATAGGAGATAGTGTTTGAAGATTACAATAGTAAACATTAATGATTGATTATGAGTATGTTTTTTTTTTTATACAAAAATAATCAACATGTGACTTTGTTATGAAAGAGCCACTCTTTCACTGTCTCTGTCAAAAATATGAAAAGAATTGATAGCAATTATTGTTTTCATTGACAAACCGAAGCATCGTGCGTATTTGTGAACCATTTTATACAGAGTGGGTCAATGTTAACTTATTGATGTTCTCAAAATGAATTAACTTGTTCAGGGTACGAAATTTCTTCACAATTATAATCTTTGAACACAACACTATCTCCCATTAAAGCCGCGACCGATCATTTTAGAACACTTTATGTATAAGCTATGTATTATAATAACAATAATAATACCAGCCCGCATTAAGGAAGCGTGGTGATTAAAACTCATACGTTCTCCGTGCAAGAAGAGGCCTTTGGTCAGCAGTGGCCACTTATAAGCTGTTAATGATCATAACAAAACCCATATTACTACAGAAAACTTCGGAAAACAAAAGACACTCATACTCAAGAACCAAACGGCTTGAGAATTTAACCTAAGCAGGGAGCTTACTCGACAGTTACGTTTGTGACCACTCACTTAACGTATATACCAGTCAAAAATGTGTCATTATTTATCATTGCTCATTAACGGCGCTAACAACATCAAACAGAATGCTATCAAAGATCAACTAATCATCCTTTAACAATCAAATCAATTAACTTAACTAATTAATCGAAAATGAACTGTCTGTCCCCGAAATTAAGGTATAAAATTACGCGACAGACAAAACATTCCAATTATTGAAAAAAAACAATGGAAGGAAATGATTTAGTTCCTTTCACAGCTGGTTCAGCTTATTAGTAATTCAGGCGTTCGATGATAAGTATGTTTTGAACGTTACAGCGTGTTTCAAATAACTTCCACGTTTTAAGATAGACAGAGAAAGAGAGAGATGTTGAAAATCCAGTCTTTGGTATAATTTAAGCATAATTAACTTACATAGGTACTTAATTACGTAGAAAAAATTAAATATAGGTACCTGTAACTCGAAGTTCTCACTTCGAATTGTAGGTGCCTATATTTTATTTTATTTTAAAAAGCGAGTATGTGAGAACTTACTCGCTTTTTACGCTGTTTTAAAATCGGTTTAAATTAAAATAATCAATGTATGTAGTGCAAAAAGACTCTGGTCACAGAAATACTTAGAGTTGTGGTTCCCGCACAAAGACGAAATATGGACGGAGAAATTAAAAAAAAAACATAACAGAGGTTTTTCTTCAGATTCCAACAATTATACGACGGTTTAAGGTCATATGAAATTTATATTTAGAGAGACAACTGAGAAGACTACCTGATATCAATAGTCTAAAAATCACGATTTTGATGAGCATTTTTTTGTGGAACCACATGAAAAAAGTAATAATAGAGATAGTGGTAACCCAATCTAACAACTGTTGTAATAAAAGCGGTTCTTGGCCTAGAAAAGGTTGGGAACTGTTACTCTATAGGTATATATTTTTATTTTTTTGGTACATTACTTTTATAACATGCTGTACCAACAACACCGTAAACGTACCTTATTATTTTTAATGTCCTTCCTTAAGCCGTTACTGAAACTACTTAACAGGTTTTTCGCACTACACTCATGGTTAAATACAACCCCAATACGTACAGTATTGAAGGATTAAGCAGAGTAGTATTAAGTAAATTAGAGTATTTGTATCAATGTAACATACACTTTTCGTCAATAATGTTATGAGTTTCATACAATAGATGGATGTGCTGATGATTACCTATGAGTTGGAATGCTATTAACAAGAATAATGTTAATAGAAAAAGCAGAATGCCTGACCCATTTTTGGTGAGAGAAAGAAAATCGTCTAATGTCGTATCCCGTTGTTGGTGAGACGAGAAGGAGTATCCGTTACTGACTAAAAACCCACCAACATTCTGACTCCTGTTACGAGACGGATTCCCTTTTACCATACCCCAACAAACAGATCTGGGAGCGCATTCTAGACATCTTATTCACAGTCTGACACTCTCAATTATACTTTACATATTTTTATAATAACTATCGTAAGACATACAAAAATAATTATAAACATAGGTTTACGCACAACTAGCCTGCGCGACATCGCCGCGTCCGCGCACGCTTCTTATAAAGAAGAGTCCCTCTTTGACTCGAAACTAGTAGAGTTTTTCTCATTATTTCACGTACACTGATATTTTTAATGAATATACTTTACATGGCCAAGAAATTGAACTCATAACCTCATCTCAGTTCAACACAGTGTCGTTATACTTTCAACTAAATCAATGCGGATGAACGTTCAGGGCTAGGCAGGCTGCCAAAATGTGAACATGACTGCATTTAAAGATATATCACTTCACCAATCAATATACTTGCAACTTTATCACGAAAGGGTAAGGTTGATAATTTGTTAAGAGGTTTGGTAAAGATGGGTATTTTGATGTGCTTGTCTTTATAAATGGTCTAAGTTCAAGGATTTTAGACGTTATGGTTTAATTAAACAAAAGAGTGTTTATATGGGTGCTTTGTTGTGTTTTAAATGGTGGCATAAGGTTTAAATTTCAATGCACAACAACACAATGTTTGGTTGTTGACTTCTTTCTCAGTGCTTGCAAAAGCGGGATGCTCAAAGTCGGAAATTTGGGTTTTTTTAGTATTTCCTATGATTGTAATGATACTGAAAGAACTATTAAATATTTTTATGGACCCTTAGTCATATTTTACGTCACTCTCGGAAATGATTGGTTACAATAGGGTAGATGACTAATTTTTATTTTAATGTCCGTCTTGTAGAGTATTTCAAAATATTAGACACCATTTTTTATTTTCGTACCTTAACAAATACTTCCAAAGATATATCGATTTAAAATATCACGTGACGTTACTTTTAAGTACATTTTATACGTAAAAATGACGTATTTGTTTTCACTCCTAAACCGTTTTATCTAAGTATTGTTATGAAAAGCTAAAAAAATACGTGTCTAATATTCTTTCATTACCTAAAAGTTAGACTAAATAGATTTTTAATTTTCATACCCCGTTATCATCCCTATTATAGTCTAATGTACCGCTATCAAACGGTACTTATTTAGGTTATGTGAAGCTATTTATTGGTTGAAATTGAGAATAAAATCTACTGAGCTGCTTATCTTTGCACATATTTGAATTATCCATACTTAATACACAATGTAATATTATTAAATGGGAAAATGTGTTTGTTTGTCCTTTCTTGACGTCGCGTCGCAATGGAACTAGTTTATTACATGATTTGTTGTGTGAACTTAGTTGGAAGACAGACATAATTATATTACTTTCTTAAAATGGGGAGTAGAAGTTTGTATAAAATATTCCGCAATTTTTGAGATAGAAAGCTAAAACTAGGTATGTGGATAATTTGTGACTAATAAAAAAATGTGTTTGATTTTTTTTTTTTAATGAACCTCTTTAAAAGTGATGCCTTGGGCTGAGAGCTAATATAGAATTTTAAGGGTAATGTAAGTTCTTTTATAGTAATAAAATTTAAATGCCCATAACGATGAAGACTGGCCCCTTGTGACTCACGGATGTGCAAGCAACCAGCACAATTTAGTTAAAAAATAAACAACAATAATTTAATTAAAATAATGTATCAAAACAAACAAAATTATCACAATTTAAATGAAGTATAATGATATACCGTATGGGGAAACCTTTTAGGACTTGAATTTCCGTTACATTCCTAAACAACCTACAACATTACAGCTCTTCTGTGGTCAAGGAATATGGAGCTGTTCATTAATACTTGATTAATTTCATTATTTATTTTGTTTGAAAATATCTTTTTTTATTTTTCGGTTTTCGTTGAAATTGTATTATGCTCCTGTAGACTAGTAATACTTGTAGTTTAATTTAAATCATATGAGTGATCTCCATACTGTATAATATAACCTTATAATCATGTTTAAATTATTTTTCTTCTGCATGTCATTGTCCATTATGCTTTATATAAAGAATAGATTTTACTCTGCATTATTGACATAGTTTCTTTTCTAATAATCACAGTAATAACGTCTCGCTTCTCAATTAATTTAATTCCCGAAGGTGTAAATTAGGTGCAAGTTTTTATACGACGATCTAAAACCCGCTTTTTAACAGTTATGTAGGTCCCACTATTGTAATAATAATATATTTAATTGTCTCGTTAGTAGATCGGTTATAAGTGCAACTGCCGAGCAATAGGTCTCGGGTTCGACTCCCGAATCAAAAAAGGGGAATTTTAGAAAATTTGTGTGTGAAAATTGTGCCCAATTATGACTATAGACACATAACTTCATAAGAAAATTGGTGAAAAGTGAATGTTATAATGTTGTTATAGCAGATAAATATATAGTAAATCATTTATTTCAGAATATTATTCCATAATGTATGAGAAGGTTATGGCATGTTATGAAAACGTATGATAAAAACTTCCTGGTACACGCCATTTCTACACTACACTACACAAAGCTTGGCAAACGATACGATGACAATATCACAACAGCCCCTATACCGAGAATTTTTAATTTCCCAAGAAATGTTACCGCGTTACCATGACTACGAAATTTAACTTACATAATCTTCTTCTTACTTCGAAATTATCAATGTTTTGTATTGAAAAATTCCACAAATCGTTTACAAATCGATATTTAAAAAAAAAACAAACAACAAACAGGTACATACCGTAAACAGTAACATTATAAAACAAATATAAGAAAAAAAAACACAACAATACAAATCCTAGAACAACAGAAAACGAGACACTTGCCTTTAGAAAAACAAACATTTCTAACAAATACTCACAATTATATTTATGATCCAAAAATATACACTATATTTGGCGAAAAGCCACTTTTGCACAAGACTCGACACCACGCGTGCGCTCTCGCCGGCGTCTACCGTACGAATGCGTGCGCTCAGTACGTTCGCCACCGAAGTACTAGTCTTGTACCGCGATCTAACGTCTTATAAGTACCAAGTTAGTGTTCGATATGTAAACAGCATGTTTTCAGCGGATAAGGATATCATGTGATTGGTGGATTGAAGGGTTTTTGAAGATTTTTCGACTAATTATACTATATAGATATCACTCATATGATTTTAATGAAACTCTAAGTTGTACTCGTCCACAGAAGCATAATATAACTAAATATTTCAACGAAATAAATAAAATAAAAAAAGCCATTAAAAAAACAATGAAACAAACTAAGTTATTAAATAAACCAAGTTTGAAATTCTGTGTGAACAGCTCCATGTAACTTGACCACAGAAGAGCTGTAATGTTGTTGATTGTCTAGTAGTGTTCAAATTAGCTTATAGAGAATAACGCAATCTTTGGCTTACCTACTGGGGCCTATTTCGCTCAATTTTCGTAAATTGTATATTAAATTAAATTAAATTATTTATTATTTCGTATATTAAATTACTCATAAGAGGTCTCCATACATATACCATATGTATCCCATTGTATAGGGCGGTAAATCGACTTACGGATAACTTGATAGTAAGCTAACGGCGCCGAATTTTTATAAAAACTGAAAAATGCCCAATGTAACTATGCCCACTCCGCGAATCACCCGAAACCCCTTGGCCAGCAGTCGTACTTACTGCCTCTCAACTAACGAGGCTGTCTTTTAATGACAGCCTCGTTAGTTGGGACTTTAAAATTTGGAAAAGCCTAGTATTCCATATGAATTATCACACGAATCAACATAGCGGTTTCTTATTGTATGATTTCCGCCACTTACCTATTTGACGCCGGAAATTTGTTTTAAAATTGCAATACACATACACACACATACCTACAGACAAATGAATATGAAACCATATCCACTGTATTGCTGTCAGTTTAGTAGGACATATTAAGTTGAATGATTTATTGAAGACAAAATCTACACAGCAATTGAACAGTGTACTATTTATTTTCAACCATGAAAGTATCAATGTTTACCTGATTTCACTAATGAGCATAGCTTTCTACTGGCTAATCCTTTATTATTGTGTCAAAGTCAAAATCATTCATCCAATTAATTTTTTTATAATAATATAAAAGTGTAGGATAATATTATTATCCTACACTAGGATTTTCTCCTGTGTCATGGGTGCGTTTACAAACATACAATTTCACATACACATGACAACCAGACACGAACAACAATTTGCGGATCTTAAGTAATGACCAAGAAGGCCCTTTTAAACGTCAAACAAAAAAATTGTAATAAATGTTTGAGTCAGTCAGTCGGTCAATCCTCCAGCGAAACTATTTGCTTGTTTCCAAGTGAAAATTCCTAGGAAAAAAATTTGCAAGAAGCTCCATAGATTACTCTTTTCCAATCAGGTTCACAATACAATTCTTGGTTACATTGTTTCGTTGGTTCAATTATGTGAGAATAATGTAACACCAATATTCAGTCAAAGAGATAGAAAAAGAAAAAATAAAATAGTACAGTCTGAAGCTGACCAGTCCCATATGACGGCGCCTGTTCACAAACATGACACGTACACCAGATTTTTTTTAAACAAAATCGTTGCCCCTCTCTAGAATGTTCTCCTGTGTCGTGGGTGTGTTTACAAACCTACAAGTTCACATACACAATGAGATCCAGACCCGAAACAACAATTTGTGGATCACATAAAGAGTTACTCCGTGCGGGAATCGAACCCGCTACACGTACAGCCAGTACAGTGGTGCCTAGCCACCGCGCCAACCGTGATGTCGAAATAATCTTTGAAAGTAAAAGTAACTGGGAATAAGCTACATTGGTACTAACCGATGATATGTTTCGAACCTACGCCCTCTTACATGAGAAGCGCGTCTTAAACCTCCGGACCACCACGACATTCGATGTCACTCTGGTCATTTGCCCCCTCTTCCATAAAAAAAAAATCACGCGGACGAAACCGCAGCGCAGGTGGAAAATTAAATATTTTTCACGATCGAGAAAAACAAATTATTATTTCTTGGTATTATTAATAATAAGATGGGTTATTAATAAAAAGGTTGCAACCGGACTTGTATGTCACGAAGTCTGTGTATTTTAATACCAATTCAGAAAATGTATTGTGGTTCATATTATTATGTATGCAGTTTATTTATTGTGATTGTAATTTTCGTAAAAGTAATTAAGCTTCATTGTGAAAATCTGACTTATTGACAGAATTTTTAGCCCCTGTTATCAAAAGAAACGAAAATTTAAATGGGGAATATTTTACTCGTTAGGCAGTGATTTGCCGAGCGCAATCTATTAGGTTAGGTAATTAGAAACCACAAAGGTAAGTAAATGGAGGTGGACTGCCTCGCTGGCTGAGTGGTCGTAAGTGCGACTGCCGGGCAAGGGGTCTCGGGTTCGATTCCCGGGTCGTGCAAAGTATTGCTGGGCTATTATCGGTTCTTCGAAAATTTCTCGGCAGTAGAAAGGAGTTTGGAAATGTGCCCAGGATATGGCAATAGGCTCACCCCCTATTACATCGGACTTACAACATAAATTGTGGAAAGTGGGTGTACCTACATTGTACAGTGCTATAATGTGAACCTCTGCTTACCCCTTTGGGGATAAAAGGCGTGACCATTTTTCTAGTAAATGGAGCCAGTTTGATAAAATTATTAGGATTTAAAGACTTTATTTTACGTCAAACTACATAGTTTCTGCTTCCAGTGGCTTCCGCGTTCCCGTGGGACAAAAAGTATCACCCAAATCTATGAGCTGACTTGGATGTCCCTGTCAGTATATCAAACTTCATCAAAATCCGTCTAGTACTTTCAGCGTGATTGAGAGACAAACTTTCACATTTATAAAATTAGTATCATACCTACATACCTATGCTAGGTACTTTTTCCCATAAACCAACAAAATAGCTTACTTCAAAAAGTTAACTTTCGACTCACATGATATTCTAAAACAACAAATTCATACGTATAAGAAAAGGGGATTCACAAACAATGAAACAAAATCCAATCATTAGCCTTATGACGTCACACCACGTGGGTCCATGGCTCTGTACATACAACATACAACACTAATTATCACGTAGGCATATAATTATCTTGAAAAAAAAACTGCCTTCCAATAGTAATGTATGTATGTACGTTCCGCATACATTGTCGGAATGCGACGTTTCATAAACATTCAGTTCTTAGAATATTATTATTATGGTTTTAATTCTTTGAAAGACTATAGCAATAGCCTATCTATTAAAAACAAACAGACAAAGTAAATTAAAAAATGTGTTTAATTCGCACAATGTATCAGCAAGAGTTACCATCCCTATTCGTTTCAGCGATGTTGTAAAAGCCAAACTAAGAGATTACACATTTGTACCGAAGTTTCGGGTAAGGTTTACAGTCTCCGGATAGGAACAAGAGTTAAAACGGAGTGGCTTTTAGTCAAATACACTCCAACCTCGCCTGAATCTGCGGACGGCGAGCAAGAAAAGCAAGAGTAGGAACGGGGTAGTTTTTAGTTTGTAAGAGTGTAACACTCCCTCTCATTTCACCCAAGGCGGGAGAAAACATTGGACAATTATTACCCTTAAAATCAACCTCGCTTACAGTGGAAAGAGATGTTTGATGATTTTAAAACATAAATAAGGACTACACAATTTTATTAACAGAGAATTGGGAATAGAACTCGATAGTAAACCCGACCCTTTTATACTGTGATCCTCAACCCGTCGGAAAAGCCTCTGATTATGTGGTAAACACTCTTATATAGAAGGAAGCCTTTAAATCAACAATGTACTTATCATCCGTTTGTACTCCAATGTGTAGTAAATGAATGAATCATTAAAACAATTTTAGCCAAAATTACGTCTGAAAATAAAACCGATATCTTTCAGAATAAAAATACAATAACACAATTTATAAAAACAATATTTTTTTCATTACGACAAGACCTTGAATGCAACAATGAATGAATGCATTCGTCCCAGTGACTCACACACAATACAGAATGCATTACGGACGCACACAAGTGCAATATGGATGCATTATGACGTCACTCGTGCTACGTCAGACATGCGTACGCGTCGCTACACAGGCGGGCCTTATCAAGTTGTGTTAGTAGTAGTAATTACTGTGTAATTTTGTTAATAATTATGTTTCGGTTTTTTTTTTATTATGCTTATTGTTTATTCCCATTGATGAAGTCTTCTAACTGTATGTAAGTTCAAACCAATCAGAGGATCATTATGGGGAAACTGGGTAAATTGAATTCATATGGTGAATTTCAGTTTCCCAACATTCATTCACCTCTCTTTTGTATCTATTCACCCTTTGAATTGTATTCATTTTTATTTTATAAGCCGGTAGACGAGCTGACGGATCACCTGATGGTAAGCTATCGCCGCCGCCCATGAACACCCGAAAAAATATATGTCTAATGTTTTAAAATAATCTACAAGATAGGCATTAAAATAAAAAGAAAAAAACTAATTTTTCATCCATAGGTGCTTTCGCAAACTCTGAGATCGTTCTAACTGCAACTTTCAATTATCTAGAATTTGACGCCGATAAGTTCGAATTAACGAGTCATTCTGTTATATAACAATGACTATTTTTGTTCAAATTACCAAATGCATAAAAATATACTAATTAAATTCGAAAAATAACAAGATTTTCTTGGTATCTCGAGATAACCGCAAATCATAGAGAGATTTGATTTATCGAAAGTTTGAATTAACCAAAGTCGACATAGTACTAACTCTAATTAATTATCTCTCAAAAGTTATAATTAAACAAAATTAAGTCACATGCTTATTTTTACAGTCTAAGATAAAGCCTTACCTACAATACTTACTTTATTTAATTATTTGATTAACAAACACAGCTTAGCTTAACATACAAGAGTGTGGAAGATTTTTCATCACTCTGTATATACCACGGCTACAACTCATGTTACTTTGATGGTACATTGTAAACTAGTTCTTATCTTTAGGTAAATAGGTTGTTTAATTAACTGGTAATCTTTTTTGGTGAAAAGGGAGCTGTAAAAATATTTGGGAACATGACAGATCTTTTATTTCTAAAATGAGTCTTGGCATAAGCGCACGGTGTTAGGTGCACATATACGTTCTATCAATAATATGGTCAGTGGTCACACATCATCAGCCTATAAGTGGTCACTGCTGACCAAAGGCCTCTTCCCACACGGAATATCGCTCACCTAGTAATAATAATTATATTGGCACATCTGCAAAAAATGCAAAATTGACTTTATATGGTTAACGGTTTTTGTTTCAAAGTGCATATTAATCTATTTATTTTCTTATTCATCGAGAGAGGTCGTAAGTGTCATTAAACCATTATTGTAGTTTCCCCCCTCACACACGTAAAACAACGGTTCATTGGTCAGTAAACTAAAAACTAAACGAGTCAGGTAAACTATGAAAACCGTAAATTTGCCAATATATTACTAGGTGTGCGATATGGTCAGACTAAATAAATCCATTTCAATATTCAATCGAACAGGCCACGTAATAAGAAAGATCAAATATAACACCAAAACTGATTTTAATGATAGTCATAATACAATTACATGCCATTTATCTTGATAAACATATTACAGAGATGAATCTTAAAATATCCTGTGCTAGTTCACTATCTTACTTTCAGAGTGAATCATTCAAATCTGGAGATCTGATAAAGTTTTGTCTGATGAATGAAAGAGGAAACTGACGTGTCTCTTATCAGTAGCTGATAACTATAGATATAAATATATTTACGATTTATCTTACAAAGGTGTATTATTCATTGTATGTACGGAATGCACTGTTTTTGTTTATAGTTACATGTTCCAAGCACTGATAGATCGGAGGTGTGTGCATTACGTGTTTCGCTTGTGGTGATTGGCGTTCTGATTAACTTCTGTAGTAAAGATATTGTAGATTATTATTGATAGTCATATCTAGTATATACAATGTTTCTTTTTTTATGGAATAGGTGGCAAACGAGCAAACGAGTCACCTGATGGTAACGATCAGCGCCACCAATGGACACCCGTTTTTGGAATTTATATAAGTTTAAGAGGATGTTAATGTCTTCGATGCCTAAGGTAAGCGATCGGCATAAATAGATTCCCATAGTTTTGTATTCTGTATTGTTTATTTAACGTAGGAAAATCATCCAATCACCTCGTGTGTCAGACTCTTATTGACTAAAAATCACCCATTCGTACTCCTGCTCTTTGAGCCGGAGCCCTGGTAAACCCGCTAGGTAATCCGCATCTCCAGGTCGGGCATCAGCCTTACTGGGCCCCATCTGTGGTGATCTGATGGCTCTGTGATGCGCGCACGGAACGCGACGCACATTAAGCACGGCGGGTCTGGTTCTGTTCGGGCAGTGAGCTACCCTAGCTCGCCGCACTTACGGTGGCCGGAGATCGTCCCGCGATCCCTTACAGCCGGAGTGTTTCTTCGCGCTTCGCCTCCTCTTTAGCTAACATGACTGCTTCACAGAAAGAAAAGACAATCCACTTTCTACCAGTTTTGGTAGCAGCAATATTTACGGCCCACTTAATGGTAAGCGGTTACTGTAGCTGTTCAATTTATTTATAAGACATAATAATAGTAATATTATGTTTTCTTTAATTAATTTTCAATTTGACTGCAGGTCCATTCATTAAAATTGTTTCAGTGATTTAGGCGTCAGAGCACCTTTTAATTAGTAAGCTAATTAACTTTCGCATAATTATAATAGCTGCAAACATGTTGCTATTCTTGTTGGTAAAATGAATTATTTGTAAGTGGGTATTAATTTTGAATTTGATTGTAAAAATAATATTGATACTTTATCATCAGTAATAGCCCATACTTAAGCCGGTCAAAGTCATAGTCAAAGCATTTAAACTAGAAAAAGGTACTTTTGAAATAAATAATAGGCTGTAAGTCTATCCCTCAGTAAAGGCGGATTGGGAATTTCAATTTTATAGTTATTAGATACTCCAAAAGTCTGCCGCATT
The DNA here is from genome assembly GCF_023101765.2 of Spodoptera frugiperda. Taxonomy (NCBI): domain Eukaryota; kingdom Metazoa; phylum Arthropoda; class Insecta; order Lepidoptera; family Noctuidae; genus Spodoptera; species Spodoptera frugiperda. The sequence continues at coordinate 139,549 of NC_064224.1, read as the reverse complement.
CAGAGACATTTAATGATTACTTAAACTATTCCTAGTAACAATTTTGTTCCGAAACCCATTACTAAGAACTGGGTTAAGTAATCATTAATTGACTCTGAGTACGGCAGCAAGTTTCCTCACGATGTTTTCCTTCGCCGTATGTCATCATTCGTTTCGAACAACTTTACGGTACCCTTTTTTTGGGGGGGGGGGGGAAATCATCCAATGACTTCTCCCGCCTTGGGCAAGACAAGAGAGAGAGTAAGACTCTTACTAAACACCACCCCGTTCCTACTTCTGCTTTTCGAGCCGGAGTCCCGGTAAACCCGCTAGGTAGCCCACAGCTCCGCATTAGGCGTCAACCCTCCTGGGCCCCATCTGTGGAGGTCTGATAGCTTTTTGTGGCGCGCACGGAATGCGACAAGCCGCATGCACCGGTCTGGTTCTGGTCGGGCAGCGAGCTAAACTTTTCGGTACCCTAAACTCATAATGCAGTTGTTTTTCTTTACTTCTAAGTATTTTTGGAAGTTACTCTCATACCAAATCTTATAGATTTAATAATTAAACTAGGCAGTAGCACCTGTTATGAAGAAAGCATACACGCTGGGCACTAAACCTTTAAAAGACAATCAACTCTAGACTAGGAGGGTAGGGAGGCCTTTGCCCTGCAGTGGGACGATCACGGCTGAAAATAAATAAAATAACTCTAGACTCTTGAAATAAAGTTGAAAATGTATTGAAGAAAGTCAGAATAGGCTAGCTTATTTTATGCAACGTATACAATCCCCGAAGGCCGCTATACAATGTACACCCACTCACTATTTGTGATAGGCCCCATGTATAGTGAGGTGAGCCTATGTATATTCTTAAATTCCATGAATCCGTGATCTACTGGGAAATTTTCGGTAAACGAAAGTTGTCCAGTACTTTGCCCGACCCGTAATCGAACCCGAGACCCCTTGTCTTCGGAAGGGTATTATCATGATTTCTTTTTGTTGTTAAGTGCAGTTGACACAGGAGAGCCAGGGGAAAATAACTTCTCCCGCCCTGGGTAAGGCGAAGAGAAGTGAGTGACTCTCACTGACTAAAAACTTACTACATAATTTCTTTATTTACTGACCAGATAATCGTTTATTTGCAAATCCAATTTTTAACAAGGAACTAACTTACTGCCACAAATTAAAGTAACCGAGTCAAAATGTCATGAAATTTTCCATTTTATAATGAAATGAAAAATATTTATTTTGCACTTATGTAGTTGCCATTTAAGGTCATTGATAAGGCGTTTTGAACTAGATTTTTTATTCAGTTTTGTGTCATGATGATTGTAATGCACGTGGTTAGATTATGTTGACTTTTGAAGTAATTGGTGGCTGTGCAACAGGCTGCCACGTAACGTGAAGCGATTCCCGCACGGAGCAACTCTTCGTGTGATCCACAAATTGTTGCGGGTCTGGGTGTTATATGTATCGCAAGAAGTCATTATGTAACATATAAGTATGTGAGAGCTATGCTTCGGCACGAATGGGCCGGCTCGACCGGAGTGATACCACGGCCTCACAGAAAACCGACGTGAAACAAACGTTTGCGTTGTGTGAGTGAGGTTACCAGAGGCCCAATTCCCCCCTTCGTAATCTTCCCAATTCCTGATTCGCCAATAACCCTCAAATTCCTAACCCCTAAAAGGCCGGCAACGCACTTGTGACGCCTCCGGTGTTTCAAGTGTCCATGGGCGGCGGCGATTGCTTACCATCAGATAATACGTCTGGTCGTTTACAAAAAATCCACTATTCTGAGATAAACGGTATTTTAGTTTGAATTAAGTATTGGTTGGTTGTTGATTTGCCCATATTATCCTAAATATCCTTGATAAAAAATATTTTTGCATTTTGTAAATCGTGTCAAAATAAGTCCGCTATAAATAAAAACTTAGGTATTAAGTGATTTTTTTGCAGTCAATGATTTTTTGCGATATGTTTGTAAACACACCCGTGAGACATCAGAAAAACCTAGTTTGGGACAACGTTAAAAGTGATTCTTAATAGGAAGTGAACATTTTCCGACCAATGATAATGATGACGCATACTCATTGGAAGATACTATGATCAACCTATCAATCATGAAAACGGTGTGTTTCACCGATTCTATAATCTATGTAGAATAGTCTGGTCTACTAGACAACTTTATCTTGATAGGAAACAAGTTAAAATTATCTCTGCAAACTTCATATGAGTTATGAGTCAATCTCTTTAGTTAACCGCATTGCGTCTCGTTCATGTGGGAGAGCCGTGCTTCGGCATCAATGGGCCGGCTCGACTGATACCACGGCCTTACAGAGAACCGGCGTAAAAGAATGCTTGTGTTGTGTGAGTGAGGTTACTGGAGGCCCAATTACCCCCTTCCTAATCTTCCCAATCCCCGATTCCCTAACAACCCTTGAATTACTAACCACAAACGGCCGGCAACGCACTTGTAACGCCTTACCTCGCCTTGGGTTGTCATGCAATGACTTACAGATAGGGTAATGTTACAAGTGCCATATTCCCATCATTTAAAAATGAAAATAAATTTATAAATTCAACATTGGACCATATTCTAAAGTAGGTAGGTACAATATTGTAATTGCACAATGGGATTTCGGTTTTTTGTTAATTGACCGGAATTTTCCTCTATTAATATTATCTAACTCTTTGTCAATTGTTTAACACATTAGTATACTTAGGAATTTTATTCCGTTTCTTAAATTTTTGTAGTACAATTTTGAACAAACACATGACCCTTGAGGTACTAAATGGACGTTTTAATTAAGATCAAATATTTTGTATCTGATAATTTGGCTATTTTTAGTGATTCAGTACTTAAGTGTATTAATTTATGAATTAAATTAATCGTTAGTTAATGACTGCAGGGTTGTTCCGGACTATAACTGTCAACAAATAAATACACAAAGAGCAGCGCTGCTACGGTTATAATAGGGACGATGACTGGGTCAAAAATAAATTATTACAACTTTTCAACACAATAAAATATTCAAAAATAATCACACTCTCATTCATTTTGATGAACTCGGGGGCCGCCAGCGGGGTACTTAATTTTCGATTTTTTCTAGCTAAATTTCTAGAAATAAGTCTGCTATTTGACGTCAAAAACTTATGACGTCATAATAGAGTATTTCATACAAAGTTCATAGAAAATATCGTTTTTGACGTTTCGAACAAAGTATTGAATTTGACTAGTAGGAAACATGCCTATTATTATATTGTGTGACACAGTCAATCATTTAGTAAAGCATTCTCTTTAATCTCATCCATTTTTCGACCGAGATTAATCTCAATAAAAATGGTGGAGATCTCGTGAGATCGATATGGCATTCCCCAGAATAATAACCTAGCATAACAAATAACGCCACGATCATTTTCCCTCGAAAGAGCTGATGTAGGAGCTTATAACAATAGCTACTTGGCTACTTATCAGAAGTTTCCATTATTAGAATTATACATACAGGTGTCATAAGTTCAAGGCCAAATTAGGTTCAATTTAGATGCTTGAAATAGGGCACGTCCAATTTCTTTTTTATTTTTTGAGAAGTAAAAATCATCCTTTGACTTCATCCGCCTTGGGTAAGACGAAGGGGTGTCAGACTCTTACTGACCAAAAACCACCCCGTTCCTACTCCTGCTTTTCGAGCCGGAGTCTGCAGCTCCGGATCAGGCATCAGACCTACTGGGTTCTCTATCATCTATCTCTACCCCTTAGGTACCTAACACATGTATTTATTATTTAGTCATTCTTTTCTCACAATAAAAGAGTTCATCATGTTTGCTGCTTATCGATGTGGGTGAAGGCCTTGTCTGAGTCGGAACAATTAAGCACAGGCTATTTATGTCATAATCTCTATCACGATTAGGATGCGTGGAGACACGTTACGGTCACGGTATCTTACTAATTTTACTCTATCTTACCAATAAGTATTACTTTAAATGCGTTAGATTGTGTTTGTGTGATCGATCGATCACGTATCCAAACGGAAGAAGGGATCGGGATGAAATTAGGTAGTGTGTTTCGCCGACTCCTGGTGGGATTTAATGGTTTGATATTTATTAGGCGACACATAAGAAAATGGTCAGAGGATCTTCCTTTTCTTTTTTTATGGTATAAGTCGGTAAACGAGCAGACGGATCACATGATGGTAAGCAATTGCTGCCGCACATGGGCATCCGGAACACTAGAGGCGTTACAAGTGCGTTGCCGGCCTTTTGGGGGTTAGGAATTTAAGGGTCGTTAGGGAATCAGTTATCTTAGGGCACTTTACTCCCAATTCCCTTAAAACATTATTCGAGTGTAAAATGTAACACTCACATTTCACGATGTTTTTTTTTTTGACACTAGTAAAGGGCGGTTTTATCATTATCACGCCGAAGGCATGACTCAGGAATCGTATGTGAAACACCGAGCGAGACAGTCACGCGGTTATTTAACCAAAACGAAAATAGCATAATATGCTGTTTACATGTTTACCAAAGCAATAACCGTGACAAGATCACTATTTCGTAAAAAAACCTAAATCAACAGAATCCCTTTATTTGCTCTAATAAACCTATTTGTATATCTTATGTCTATGTAAATAAAGTCTTAAATTGTTTGCCTAATAAAATAAAAGTTAGTTGCATGTTTACAACGTGATTGGTGTTGACGAAATCCTCTGTTTGTCGAGTTGGTGTAGGTAAGTTGTGTTGACATGGAGATTTTTGATAGCGGTTTTTATTCATCGAAGTATGGGAGCTGCTCATTTTTTTTAAGGGGGAAAAATCATCCAATGACTCCCGTCTTGGGTGAGGTGAGAGGGAGTGTCAGACTCTTACTGACTAAATACCACCCCGTTCCTTCTCCTACTTTTCTAGCCGGAGTCCCGGTAAACCCGCTAGGTAGTCCGCAGCTCCGGAGTAGTCCCAGTTAACCCGTTAGGTAATCCACAACTCAAATTTAGTACTTAGGTAATATTTTCGATAAAAATACCTACCTACATTCCAAGACTCGAAAAACACAATCTTCCATATAAATCAATCAGCTAAAAACAGCCCAGTTGTAGACTATTAATCTTATTTTTATCACAAAGAAGCGCATGATTTAAAAACAATAATGATCTGTCTGCAGTGCCCTCTATATTTTTAAATGATTCATTGCAATGCAGTCGTCACCGTCCGCTTGACGCATAGAAACGTCACTATACGTCATTTTCCGCTACGTTATTTAATTAGGTACATTAATTTATTATTGTCTTTCTAGTTGAGAATGAGGTGATCAAATCAACGGCTCGAAAAGCAGGAGTAGGACGGTTGGCGCGGTGGCTGGGCAACTGGCTGCCGTGCAACGTGTAGCTTGATTCCCGCACGGAGCAACTCTTTGTGTGATCCATAATTTATTGTTTCGGGTCTGGGTGTCATGTGTATGCGAAATTGTATGTTTGTAAACGCATCCACGACACAGGAGAAAATCCTAGTGTGGGGCAACGATTAAAAAAAAATCTCCCTCTCGCCTCGCCCAAGACGGGAGAAGTCTCAAAAAGTGTCAGTTGGTAATGTATTTGTAGTATGGGGACTGCTAGATGGAAAAAAGAAAGAGAGGGAGAGAGGCTGAATATGACGATATATAATTTTATTTTAAGAACATAGTCTGTGAATACAAAAAATGAATTTGAAATTTAACGTCCTACGTTCCCTGTAAAGTGTCACGCATTATCTTAAAGGAAAATCCAGTTATGACATCTCTTTGTATTTGCTTCATAGTAAAATTCATGACGTTACACGTTACGATAGTGTATAGTGACGTGAAAAGTTAAAAATATCGATACTTAGATACCTACATAATTATCTATTTCATATGCAAATTATTTTCATGAACACCAAGGCCTGTATAATTAGCATAGGTAGTCACAAGGTATATCGATAAGGCTTGACGCAAACTATACTATCTTTATGGGAACTGTAACATAGCATTGGACGAAGTTTACGCTTTAAAACGTAATTTAGAACCTTGATCAATCACTGGTATGGAAATTTTATTGTTTTTTTTTTTAATGGGTAACGGGGTGTTATAATTTTTACTGTTTTCTGTCCATGGTTAGCAGTGACGCACATAGTTTTTATGAGTTTAGAAAAGCTCTTTATTTCCAAACTCTGCTAGCGGCTCGCGGCTTCGCCCGCATTATCGTTCTCGTGGGATAAAATCCTATCACCCAAGTCAGGTCAGTCGGTGCCGCTTGCGTTATTTCGTTGTGTGAATGAGGTTACCGCAGGCTCAATTACCCTCCTTCATAATCCCCGATTCCCCAATAACTCTTGATTTCCTAACCCCTAAAGACCGACCACGAAGTTGTAACGCCTCTGATGTTTCGAGTGTACACGGGCGGCGGCGATTGCTTACCATCAGGTGATCCGTCTGCTCAATTACCGACTTATACCATAAAAAATATCTAATATCTGACACCAGACAGGTTGATATATCCGGAGCTGCGGACTACCTAGCGGGTTTACCGGGGCTCCGGCTCGAAAAGCAGGAGAAGGAACGGGGTGGTTTTTAGTCAGTAAGAGTCTGACACTCCCTCTCGCCTCGCCCAAGGCGGGAGAAGTCATAGGATGATATTCCCCCTCAAAAAAAAGGATAGGTTGATATGATTAGATGATTACGTACCGTAATCTGCACCTCTACCTACCCCGTCGGGCATAAAAGGCGTGATGTTGACATTGAATGAGTCAAACTACGTTAAATAAAAAGCAAGCATTTCTATAAAATATGTATTTATTTGCTGTAATAATGATCAAGTATCAGTATTGCGACACGAGTACACAATAATAATATCTACAAACTAGAGTATTTATTAATAATATACAAAGAAATATACAATAAAAAAAAACAACAATCGCATATTTGGTGTATAATGGCCGCGGAACGAAAAAAAAAGAAATAATTTTCTTCAAAATTGGAAGACCATAAAATAAACATTTATTTAAAGTTATTTATTTATTTAAATCTGGTATTTATATATTTATCCTTAATATTATTATTTTATTTTAAATAACACAATAATTTGTGTAAGTAATAAAATTAAAAGTTTCTTCAAAAAATGGTCGCCCCGCGATTCACGAATGAAAACAAATTCAACAATAACTTATTTAATTCTTAAAAGTAAACCTTATTTTAATATCTATAAGGATCAAATTGCTACAAAATATATAAATAAACACTTCACTTATTCTAATTTGATCTGTTTATTTAAAATTATTAAATAACAAAATGATTTTTACATAGGCCTTGTTAGGGCGATGAAAAATGTGCTCTATTGTAATGTGAATAGAGTATAAGTTTGAGTAAGCAAACGTAAATACCTAAGTTTTAACATTTATTTGTAGTACATTTGAACAATGGGTTTAAAATTAAATACTATTATTACATTATTGTCATAATATCTAATAATATACAATAATAATAATATATTTTATATACAAAACTTCATATTTTGTATATTTGGTGCTACATATGGCCGCAAAGTGGTATATGGAAATACATTCCTTTACTTAACACATTATAATTTCAAAAAATACCTAATTCAATGCAAATTGAGTTTTATTTAGTACTAAATAAAGTCTAATTAGCATTGACCACGAAAAGTCGTGTTTTAAATGCAAAAACAAAATTTCGAATTCAAATTACATCTTCCAAAACATTATTTCTAACTTAAATTACATTTTACGTATAAATAAAGAAAAAAATACTGAAATAAATCAATTTCTTAATCTAATTTTCTCCGATTTTAATACATTGTATTAAGCAAAATCTTTTACAATAAACTTCATAGCAAAAATGGTTTTATAGATTACAATATAAGGTTCATTTTGATTTGTATTTCATAATCATAAAAAAGTACAATAAACTTCATAGCAAAAGTGGTTTTATAGTTAACAATATAAAGGTCATTTTAGTTTGTATACTTCTATATAATATCGGTTTCGGTAACGTTCAAATATCATAAAGACTTTGGATAAATGGCATCTAGTGACTTTTTTTTATAATATCACAAAAACTATTAATAATATCATTAATTTGTATTTTTATACAATTTCAAAATTAATTAAACTCTGCTTTATTAGCTGAGAAACCATAGGCTCACCCCCTATTAATATACATGGGACTTATTATAACAGTAATGGTAGAAATTGGGGTGTACAATGTATAGCGGCATTACGTACCGTAATGTGCTCCTCTGCCTACCCTTTCGGGGATAAGGTGTGACGTTGCACATTTTTAGCCGAGAAACTATATACGTAGGTAAGCCATAACCCCTCCTTTTTGTATCACCGTAATAAGGTAAAATCACATTTTTTATCCTATTTTCTTCAACGATTGAAGAATAAAGAAAAAAATGCAATTTAATTATTAAATTATTAATTAATGCATCAATAAAAAAATTATAGAACAAATTATTCCACCTATAAAACAGTTCTCCGCCAATAAAACAGAGAAACAATAAAAATTCACTCGTAAATTAAAAATCTTAAACAACAAAATAAAAACATTTCAAAAAAAAATTTTATACAAAAAAAAAACATACAAATCGGTGGATTTTTGCTAGCTTTACTTTTTGATTATAATGGCTGAATTTTTAATATTATATAATTCACTGGTTTTTAATAAATAATTTCACTTACCACTAAGTGTTCATTTCAAGGGCCTTTGCTCATTTCATACGTGATTATATTTAGACCCTTTAGACCTTAAGGTCTAATAGCGTTTAAATGGTTTGAATATATTGCATAAAATTGAACATAGCTTTTAAATGATTTGGAGTAAAAACATAACATTGAAGATGTATTTGATAAACAGATATGAGCAAGATTATTTCAACCTGGTAACATCTTTATAAGTACTGGGGTCTTAGTACGAGTTTACGAAAACGAAAGCGAGTTCGGCGATGTGATTGGTTAGTTCATTGGAGCCGGCCAATCACAGCGCCGGGGTCGTTAAACGTAAAGCAAACTCGTACTAAGGCCCCTGTATTAACTATGTGTGTTGTTCGTATATTAATGTATTTATAAATGAAACCTATTTAGTATAGTATTGAAGCAAATCTTCAATATCAAGAATTCAAAGCTTTATACAAATATAAATAAAGTTCACATTTCTTTAACACTGAAATTTCTCATTACGCGTTAACATTCTTCAACAAAGCAATCAAAGCTTTATACGTATTGAAATAGAATGCAAATTCCTTTAACACAGTGAAGCTAGATGATATTGCTTTATGACTTCACACACAGAACTTCACACTACAGAACATTGCTGACAGCGCCTACACTGTCTCAAATTAGGCTAATATAAGCTTTATCAACATGGAAATAGAGTACAAAATTGTTTAAACAATTATGGAACGTTACGTTTTGTTGGTAGACGCTTTATCATTAGTCGTATTCCTTCTATACTCTATAAAGCTGTACAAGAATTATCTTTGCAGCGCCCACATTGTCAAATTAGGCTAATATAAGCTTTATAAACATGGAAATAGAGTCTAAATTTCTTTAACACATTATTGGGCGTTACGTTTTGTTGGTAGACGCTTTATCGTTAGTGATATTCTTTCTATACTTTATAGAGCCGTACAATAATGAACCTTGCAGCGCCCACATTGTCAAATTATGCTAATAGAAGCTTTATAAACATGGAAATAGAGTCTAAATTTCTTTAATACATTATTGGGCGTTACGTTTTTTCGGAGGTGCATTCTATAGAGCTGTACAACTATCTTTGCAGCGCTCACAATGTCAAATTAGGCTAATATAAGCTTTATAAACATGGAAATAGAGTCTAAATTCCTTTAACACATTATTGGGCGTTACGTTTTTTCGGAGGTGGCGTGGGCGCTTTATCATTCGTCGTATTCCTTCTATGAGCTATAGAGTTGTACAGGAATGATCCTCGCGGCGCCCAAACGGTGTCATAGTTGTGTCTGGGAGGGAGGGGGTTCGATTCCCCGTTGTTGTTTGTGTCGCTGTCGAGGTCCATGCTTCGGTGGGCGTACTTCTTTGGTAATGGAGGAGGTTCTTCTTCTTCTTGGTTGGAATCGGTGGTTCCTGGGTAAAGGGGAGATGGTTAATGGTGTACTTTTATAGGAAAGATCTGTATGAGCAATAGGCTCACCACCTATTACATGGGACTTACAACATAAATTGTGAAATGTGGGTGTACACAGTGGCATTACGTGTCATAATGTGCACCTCTGTCTACCCCTTCGGGGATTAAAGGCATGTATGTATGTATGTATGTAGATCTGTATGAGTGCCTTAATCACAGTACTACCACTTAGTACCTCTACCATGACTTTTAAAACAATAATATCAGTCGATAGTCGGTGGTGTCGATTTTTTGTATGACAAACTTTAGTTCAGTAAGTAACCGCTAGAGGCGCTGTAAAATTTGGCATACAAAGAATTTACGTGGTCGCTATCGAGCTTCGGCAAATACTATTGCTTTAAATTCATGGTAGAGGTACTGATCAATTTCATGAGATGATATATGGAAGTCTCTTCAATCAATATTGGATCATATTCCAAAACGATAAAGTTCAAAATCTATTTACTATAGACATTCGTAGCTGATACCACGTCTGTACATCAATCATACATAATCCAAAGTATTGAACATATATTCTTCAATCACAGTTCTAATAAAAGGCTCAGTAAATACAACATTAAACTAACTACAACAATATAATACCCCACAAAAAATACTCTACTTAAACAGTAAAAAAAGGCAAAAATACAAGCGGCACACACTGTTAAGAGTTAATTTATCAATAAGAAAGCCATAGCCAGGCAAAAATGAACTCTAACACTTTATGTTTGCTATAGAAAAATGTGTCTTATTCGCAAGGCTCGGAACCGGTTTAAAAAATACCGCTTAGGCAGTTGTCCCACCAACGGAGAGTGAACGACTAACTATCGGCTATTTTCTCGCTCAAGAAACGTACAATACAAATAGTTGATCGCTGACTGTTCACACTGCCGGCGAGTGCTCGCTTCACTTGTTTGTTTTTGTTTTCACTCGTTTTCACTCGTTTCTAGTTCTAGCTCTACTCGTTACTCGTTCATCGTTGCCGGTGGGACAACTGCCTTAATACCGGTTTATATCGGTTTTCCTCCGAACTTTTCTTAAGAACGTGAACATTAAAGAACTTTATTTTAACCTAAATTAACCGGTTTATTCGACGAGGGGCATGTCGGTACACGCGTTGAAATATTATTATTGAATATAATCTGAACAGCGCGCAGCGTTTCTTTGATGTGCGTCGTATTAACAGGTTTTTATTGATCTAAACCGTTTAATCCGAAAAAACCTTTATGAAAATACTGTTCCAAATACCGGTTTAAAAAAACCGGTTTCGCGAACGAAACCCAATGTAAAGGTTTTGCGTACAAGTACATAATAGCGGTTTGAAAATTTAACCGGTATCCGAGCCTTGCTTATTCGTATGGGATTTAATACTCACCCACGGAGTCTCGGTTCGAGGGTGGTGCGGAGGAGGTGATGAGGCTAGTTCGTTGGGACAGTCTTCGTTCGCGCTCCACTTCAGCACGGAGCGGGCGCTCGGTCACCAGCTGATGAGGGATTGGTTTTTATACTAATGTATGTCGGTCTAGTATTGACACCGTTATTGGCATAAAATACATATTGTATATGTTTGATAAAATCGGTAATAAACCATTGTTTCTCAGTCTGACTTTTATGAAATACATTATGAAATTATTGAAATGACTTGACTTTACTGAAATTCGTTGGTCGTTCCAAATCATAATATTATGTTACCTACACTATCAATGTAAAACGTTGCCCCACACTAGGATTTTCTTCTGTATGATCGGGTGCGTTTACAAACATACAAGTTCACATACACATGACACCCGGACCCGAAACAACAATTTGGGGATCACACAGAGTTGCCCCGTGCGGGAATCGAACCCTCTACACGTTCACACACTCGTGCAGTCGATAAAAATATATCAATTTTGAAAAAAAAATCAATAAAGAATTGTTTCTTGTCCATTACTGAATTTATTTGGTCATTACAAAGCACGTAGATTTGTATGGAGAAGAATGAGATAAAACTTTACATTTTAGTGTATGCAATGAACTTTTATAAAGGAGTTGAACGCGTTTCTTGGTGTCAATATCTAGGCCGATAATACATGTACTTTTGGACTTGCACATTTATACGTCAGTTACAATAAATTAACCAGAGATAAATTGTTGAAAGTCAAGACTCTTAGTTCTTTAGATTTCTAAGAACACGATCAAGAATCAGGAAAACTATTGATTTGATATTTCAATGAATTTTGAATAAAACTGACGTGCCAATGTGCAAAACCAAAGGCATTTCGTTTAAATTATAATGTCTAGAAAAGGGATAAAGCAAACCTATTAATTTGTATAAAAATACTAGTATCAAAAACTATTAAATAAATTACTATGCAACATGTAACAAAATTACTTAACCGCCGCACTCAGATATCTATAAGAGTAAGCAAAAACCTCTATTACAACAATTTCAGAAGAAAATTAAAGAGGCCCAAGGAAAATCACGCACAATTTCAGATATTTTATCCGAACCGGGAATCGAACCCTAAACGTGTTCGACTGTCGCATTTGACTACTAGAATCAAGGAGACATACATGCCATAAAAATACAACTACTACTTTATTTTTATAATAACTATCGTGAGACATACTAAATTAACTAAAAATCACGGTTCAGTCATGTAAATTAATGGAGAAAAGCTCTATTAGTTTCAAGTCACAGAGGGACTCTTCATCATGAGCAGCGTACGCAGACGCGGCGACGTCGCGCAGCCTACTGGTATTAGCGGTCAAAACTAGTAGAACTTTTCTCCATTAATTTACGTGAGTAAACCGTGATTTTTAGTTAACAACTACTACTTTTTTGTTACACATTGCAAGCAAAAATAAAAGAATCTTAGGCAAGAAGCAAAGCGAAATAGCGGTACGCGTTATTTTGTTTTTAGTCAAAAAGGTTTTAATTAAGATTATTACATTTAAATACTCTTAAATACTAAATCGATTCAAGAGTTATTATAATTCTGCGCACAAAGAAGTTTACTATTACGTAGTATGAGAAAGCCAGCGCCTATCTAGCGCTTCACTGACGGACAGACTGACAGACTATTATTTATTTCTTTATTTGTTGACATTTCAAAGAATCTATTCAGGTATGGTTTATTTGAAATAAATGATTTGACTTTTTCTTTAAAAATTGAAGATATTTTCAAGTCTTTTATTTTTCAAATATTATTTTTTTGCCTTGATATTTTCACAATGTGAATGATCGAATCAAATCTAAAACTAACCAAGTCAAAATAACAACCAAACTATGGATACGAATCTCTTTAAGAGTCATTTTATATTTTACACGACTTATAATCATGTTTAATTTAATTTTCCATTCAAAATGACCGCAACTTTAATTTATAGGACTTCTATGAATAGTTTAAATTAGTCTAACGTATACCATAAGTAGTAAAACATACTAGTCATTACATTTATAGAAAACGTATTATTATTATTCGTTTATAAAACTTCAAAGTGCGACTTCTGCGTAAGCGCCAATGTTATAGTATAAGCGCTGGCAACGTTTTTGAGAGAATTATTTCAAGAAGGCCAGTTTTTAGATATATTATGTCTCTCAGTCTCCCAGACATCATACGGGCTATCTGGCACCTGGTTGGTTGCGTTCATCAGTGCGCATCGCATTTGTACAGGTAAAATTTCAATTTTTCAAACCATTTTAAGAAGTTATTTTTTATTATTATTATTTTTATTGAACTTATAGTAACATGAATCTCTTATTGCCAGGCATTTTTCATGTTGTTTAAGGTCTGCCAGGCGCCAATTTTGAATTAAAAAAAAAAAATTTTTCAAATCATTTTAGTATGGCTGAAATTTTAGTATGATGTTATTTAAGTAAGAAAAGACCCAAAATTAATTTGCCAAGCAGTTATTCGGTTGTTAACCTTCAGCCAGACCGATCTAAAACTGAAAAATGATGTAGTATCATTTCGCTTGGTCTAGAAATGTTTGTCGAACGAATTACAGAGAAAGGGATTAAACCACCGGCCAAGTGCGAGTCGGACTCGCCCATGAAGGGTTCCGTAGCAGCAAGTAGACGACTAAATAAAAAAGTTATAAAATAACTTGGTTTTACATAGTGTTTTTATGAACGACAAACTTATATTTGTGGTTTTGGAAAATGTTTTATTTCTTAAAAACTAATAATGGTATCTCGTTCAAACCAATTTTAGTTGAAACATTTTATTGAAATGTATAGCATATATTTTTTTTAATTTCCTCACTCTCTTATTTTAAAAGTTAGAGGGGGGGGTACACTCATTTTTCCACTTTGGAAGCGTCTAACTTTCAAACGATTGATTTTGACGAAAAATGGCTTTAGGAACCTTAATGTCTTTTTTAAAGACCTATCCATAGACACCCATCACGGATATGTTAGCTGAAAAAATTTTTTTTTTAAATCAGTTCCATGTATGGAGTTGCCCCTTAAATTTTTAAATTTATTAATTTTTATTCAAATACTATCAAATTAATTCGTAAATTAATACGGTATCAAAATACTGATTTATTTACTTACTAGTTTCTAGCCATGCTAGAAGCTCATCTTCAACTTTAGTCGAATTCCTCGTCAAAACGTTACGCCGATAACATAATAATTAACCTTAATTTTCATGTAACCATTAAATTTTATGTTTATTTTTATACTTGAGATATCTTAATTTGTACAAAAATAAATCAGTATTATGATCCCGTATTAATTTGATAGTTTTTAGGGTTCCGTAGCCAAATGGCAAAAAACGGAACCCTTATAGATTCGTCATGTCTGTCTGTCCGTCTGTCTGTCTGTCTTTTCGTCAGTATGTCACAGTCATTTATTTCCGAAACTATTGGGTTTACATAGTTGAAACTTTGTAGGTTGATGTATTTCGGTAACCGCTATTCGAATTTTGAATAAAAATTAATAAATTAAAAAATTTAAGGGGGCCACTCCATACATGGAACTGATTTAAAAAAAAAAATTCAGCTAACATATCCGTGATGGGTGTCTATGGATAGGTCTTTAAAAAAGACATTAAGGTTCCTAAAGCCATTTTTCGTCAAAATCAATCGTTTGAAAGTTAGACGCTTCCAAAGTGGAAAAATGAGTGTACCCCCCTCTAACTTTTAAAATAAGAGAGTGAGGAAATTAAAAAAAATATATGCTATACATTTCAATAAAATGTTTCAACTAAAATTGGTTTGAACGAGATACCATTATTAGTTTTTAAGAAATAAAACATTTTCCAAAACCACAAATATAAGTTTGTCGTTCATAAAAACACTATGTAAAACCAAGTTATTTTATAACTTTTTTATTTAGTCGTCTACTTGCTGCTACGGAACCCTTCATGGGCGAGTCCGACTCGCACTTGGCCGGTTGTTTAATCCCTTTCTCTGTAATTCGTTCGACAAACATTTCTAGACCAAGCGAAATGATACTACATCATTTTTCAGTTTTAGATCGGTCTGGCTGAAGGTTAACAACCGAATAACTGCTTGGCAAATTAATTTTGGGTCTTTTCTTACTTAAATAACATCATACTAAAATTTCAGCCATACTAAAATGATTTGAAAAATTTTTTTTTTTTAATTCAAAATTGGCGCCTGGCAGACCTTAAACAACATGAAAAATGCCTGGCAATAAGAGATTCATGTTACTATAAGTTCAATAAAAATAATAATAATAAAAAATAACTTCTTAAAATGGTTTGAAAAATTGAAATTTTACCTGTACAAATGCGATGCGCACTGATGAACGCAACCACTACCAGGTGCCAGATAGCCCGTATGATGTCTGGGAGACTGAGAGACATAATATATCTAAAAACTGGCCTTCTTGAAATGCTTGTTTTTTCGACGTTGCTAGCTCTCGTACCATTATATTTAATGCGGCAACATAGAATTAATTTATTAAAAACATATGAGTAAATAAAGTAGTTATTCATTTATTTCCCTTTGAGTATTTGCTGTAACAAATACTTTTTTAAATACTGGGAATGCGCATTTTAACTTACTAATACGACAACGTAGTTTATAGACTTTTTGAAAATGTATATTAGACAAATAAACTGTTTTTCTTTCGTTCTTTCTAGACGTGTTTAAAGCACGTGTACTAATCTCACATAAAATGAGTGTTGGTCAGACGCCAAGCACATTGCAGTCTGTACTACAAACAAACTTACGCTTGGTCGAATTTATCATTGAAAACAAATATAATAACTATCGTGAAACATACTAAATTAACTAAAAAAATCACGGTTTACTTACGTACATTAATGGAGAAAAGCTCTACTAGTTTCGAGTTACAGAGGGACTCTTCATCATAAGCAACGTGCGCAGACGCGGCGACGTCGCGCAGCCTACTAGTAGAGCTTTTCTCTATTAATGTACGTGAATAAACCGTGATTTTTTAATTAAAATAATTTATTATTTAAAAAATAAAAGTTAAAAACAATATAGTTGTTATCAAAAAAATAAAAGCTAAGAGCAAAATTAAATGTTTCGAAACAATGCAATCAAAATAAGCATAGAAAGGCACGTTACCCACATTGTAATGAATCTTTTTAATTATTAACCTTTCCGTGGGAACCTCCTCAGGGATACAATTTACCTGGGAAAAATTAATGGCACACATTAATTTTCATTTATAATGTATTAAATATTCATAATTTCAAACACAAGACGTCCACTGCTCGCCATGCCCAAGTCAGGAGACGTAAAGGGATAATTTACCACCCCTTTTAAAAATATGACGTCCACTGCTAAACATAAGTCTCTTGAAAAGACTTCTGGAACTTTATAATAACTTTTGTGAAACATAATAAATTAATTATTATGTTAACAGCTTACTCACAAACTGTTTGACGAGGAACTCGACTAGTTTTAGTAGCAGAGCGACAATCGCCGCGTCGTGTGTCGCGGAATGCTGTTCATGAATATGAGCCTCTAGCATGGGTTGAAACTAGTCGAGTTCCTCGTCAAACAGTTACGTGAGTAAGTCGATAACATAATAATGGACTTCTAGAACGGCGGTTGGATGTGACATGCAACCAGTAGTTCTCTGCACCTGTGATGTGCTTGAACTCCAATCTCAAACATTATTAAAACTTTCCTTGATTGGTAAACGAGCAGACGGATCACCTGATGGTACGCAAACAACGGCGTCCATGAACACCCGAAATACAGTCAAATTAAACTTAAATCTCAAAATCAATCTCTTCACTCGATTTGCTTTCACTATGAACTAAAGAATCAAACATATTATAGCAAAAAAAAAAAACAATAAAATAGAGTAAAAGCCACACTTATTTTGATCACATTGTTACCACTGATGTTAACCTTACATTAAGATTTACAGCCATACCCAGACACATTTAATGATTACTTATACAATTCCTTAGTAACGATTTTGTACACAATTGCTAAGGACTGGGTTAAGTAACCATTAAGTACTGAGTATAGCGGTTAGCCACATAGTGTTAGAAACATCTAACACTAAAAAATATTGTATACTGAAACTGACCTTGGAAACTTTTCTCACCTCTTGCCTCAATTCTCGTAAGGGTGACGCGGACGGCGTGTCGGTCTGTGTGTTGATGCTCGTTATACTGTTGTTGTTGTTGCTGATTGATGTGTTGTTGACGGTCGATGTGCTGTTGTTTAACGAGCCGTTTGGCGTCGCGTGGGATGTGTACCATTGTGAACCGCTTGCTTGGGTGCCCACTTCGCTCTGTTGGAGTGAAGAAAGAAGTTAGTTGTTGGTAAATGGCTTGTTACTTTTCTTTTCTTTCTTTTAAAAAAAAGTTTGTCTCACACTAGGATTCTAGTCCCTCTATGAATTGAAACTAGTAAAGCTTTTCTCCATTACATTACGTTAGTAAACAGTGATTTTTAGTTAATTTAATACCATGTTTTGTTGTGTAAATAAAGTTTACCTTTCTCAGATTCCGTTTATTTCTTCTGCCCGGTGAACTCTGCAAGGTTGCGAAGCGACTTACGACGCCCGTACTGCTATTCCTGAATATAATTCATGAATATTAATTTATGTAAAGATATATGGAATATTGAAACTTATTTTACAAGTCTTTTACGCCAAACTTACCTAGTCAAAGGATTGATAGCAGCGTTGAAACTGAAGAACCTTCCTTTCGTCGATGTTCTGAAAGGAGAAAAGTTTAAATCAAATACAAGACGCTTTTGACGGTCAACAAATTATCGATGTGACAAAACCAATATAAGTATGAAGGGCAACCTAAGTCCACACAATACAATACAATACAATCTAAGAAGTCAACTCTGACAGTTGCCATGTAGAGGTAGATAAGATCAGTTGCTGTATACAACCGATTCCGTTTTTTACGTAGAATCCAGGACGTTCATAACAAGTTATAGCAACACGTAGACTGACAAACGTCAAACAACAATTGAGATTTTTTTCCGCTCGCTGTAGCACCGCTGTAGTACAGTGCGGTTAGGTAAAGCCGCGCCGCTCCGGTGCCGCGATGCGCCTTCCCGCTGTAGTGCCGCGCTAGTGCGGTTTCACCTTTAGATTGTGCCGACTATAGACTTTGAGACGTACCTACTTCACTCACGCCTGAATACTGAAACGCTACTCAATTTTAAGTTGTACTTAATATCGTGCTACCTCTGTCATTTTATAAAGAATTGATAGCGACAGTACTATATTTGAGAGCGTCTTAAAATTGAGTAGCGTTTGAGTATTCGGACATCAGTCACTCTGCATGTAACCAATATAAGACTATACTCACTCAGTGCCGGTAGATATATCAGACATCCTGTTGTTGGAGTTGTTGCTGGAGTCCATACTGAAACTGTCGCGGAACGGCATGCGGAGCTGCACTTCTGGCGAGTCCACTTCGATGTCACAGTTCTGGAAAGCAGCGAAATATACTTCAGTAAATTGGTTTAAACAGGCCTTAGAATCATTAGGTTTGAAACAAAAATAGCGTAGAGGTAACGAAGCGGACCTAATGCCTTAAGCGATTCTTTTTGTTATATAAGTTTCGCAAGACATCATAAATTAATTAGTATGTTATCGGCTTACTCGCTTAACTGTTTGACATGGAACTCGACTGGTTTTAAGCCACGCTAACAGCTATAGTATCAGCGTGACAATCGCCGCGTCGTCTGTCGCGGAAATATGCTCATGAAAATGAGCCTCTAGCAAGGCTTGAAACTAGTCGAGTTTCTCGTCAAACAGTTACGCGATTAAGCCCATAAAATTTATAATTTATTTAGAATGTCTCACGAAAGTTATAAGAAAAATAATCGCCTGAGGTATTAAATCTGTCTGTACTTATTATCAAGTTAAGTCAATAAATAAAGAATAATTAAAGAAAATTAGTAGTCTCTCTTATTAAAAAGTGAGTAGTCTCACCTTCCGTCCGTATCGCTGGTGCACGTGTTGTTGCACCCTTCGGAAACATTTCATGAGATGTGCCTGCATCTCCTCCATGTCCGCCGACACACGGGACCCGTGCACGTCCAAACCTGTCGCGTTACAATACCATTTACTGAGTAAGTAGTCAACTCGGACCACATGCCTACGGCCCATTTGGGACGAGTTGGGGAAATTAAAAAGCTAAATTAAATTTTTAATGGTCAACTCGTCCCATGTCACTATCACAATGAGATAAGGTACAGTCAGTAGCAAAAGGGTTAGTGTGGAAATAATAAAGTTCTATTACTTTGTTGAAAACAAAAGATGTTCTAGGAACTTCATTCTATCTATGTTATCATTTACTTCATAAGTGACCGCCATGACCATTGTTTAAGCCACACATGTTTACTATTCTTAGTAATTTTGGATAACACATGAATTTGTGCGATTGCTAAAATAAAATGAGCTAATACATTACAGCTAATACATCCTTACGAAGGTAAGGATGTTGTAATATGAAATAATCTATAAATAAAACGAAAGTAAAGAAACAAAACAATAAAAAAATATTTTTAATCTTGTGTTGCTAACTGTACCAAACATTGATAAAGTTTAAAAATCCATACAAAAAAAAAGTGGGACGAGTTGACCACTAAAAATTTAATTTATTTTTAATTTAAACTCGTCCCAAATGGGCCGTAGGCATGTGGTCCGAGTTGACTACTTACTCCATTTACTATACATACATCCATATAGTATAACGAAGGTTTAATGATTTTACGCTGACATAATGGCGCTAGTGATGAATTAAATCAAACATTACACGGGCTGGTTCAAAATTTACATTAATATAATAATTATACTTAGGGGTCGTTGAATGTTGAATGCAAAATTTTCTAAAATATATTTGTAGATATCAGTAAATTATTAGATTTTAAACATTACTGTTTTACTATCACTGTCCAAATTTGCAGTTTGGTGTAAATAAGAAATCCTCGGTGATTACTATTTTCTGCAGTTCTGCTTAGCAGTACTGCCTGACTTATGGGTATAAAAATTTACTTATTTATGTAACATTTCAATCTATAGTATTTAGCTCGATATTACACGCAGATTTATTCAGTATCCTTAGTATGAGTTTGCTATACGCTTAAATTAATCGAAACGAGAGCGCGTTCAGCGCTTTGATGGCCGGCTCGAACAAACCAATCAATCAGAACTCCGAACACGCTCTCGATCACTTTAAACATAAAGCAAACTCATACTAAGGGTACTGTAATTGTATCATCAAAGTGTAACAATCACCCATCCTAAACACTTTCGCATTTAAATAAAACTTACCAAACTTCAACAGCGGTATCTGATCAGCGATCAAGTCCTTTAGCTCAGTGAGTAGGGGCGCGTGGTCGGGATGCCTCGCCTCGTACGCCGGCGTTAGGAAGGCACGCTCGTAGTTCACTATACCGCCCTGTACTGCTGGGTCTAGGATACCTGGGAAGGTGAAACGTTGTCACATTGGTAGTTGCCGTTAATAAGTCTCGACCCGCAACTCTCGTGTATGAGAAGCGGGCGTCTTAAACTTCCGAGTCACAACGTGCGGGACGTCTCGATATATGTGATGTGAAATCGGTAATCATTGTGCCGATAACCGTATGTATCTATAGCCTAAAAGCTAAAAGCCTCGATAAACAGGTAACGAGACTAACATTACAAGGTTAGGTCAAAGGACAGAAGGTAAATTCTTAGACAAATAGGGACGATGACGGGGTATGAAATTTTTAAATCTATTTAGTCCGTCAGTTAGGTAATGAAAAAATATTAAACACGTATTTTTATGTTGTTAGATAAGATAAAAATACTTAGATAAAACGAATCAAAGTTTAGGAGTGGGAACAAATACGTAATTTCTACGTATAAAACGTACCTAGAAGTGACGTCATGCGATATTTCAAATCAATATATCTTAGAAAGTATTTGTTTTCCTAGGAAAATAAAAAATACGTGTCTAATGTTTTAAAATAATCTACAATACGGACATTAAAATAAAAATTAGTCATCTACCCTATTATGGTTGTGACTGTTGGTAGCTTGGAGTTACCAGTGGGATACATAATCAAGTGAATTCTTCACTTCACAATTAAGAACTAATTCTTAATTATTCTTCATTTTTGATTATTCTTCAATTAAAGAGAAAATAGTCAAATACCTATAAGCCTCATAGTAAGTGGATGTAGTGGCGCGTCAGGTGCTCGTGCCTCAATGATGAGCGACTTCAGTCTTCTATTGGAGTCCTTCAACGCTTCCACTGCGGCCGTCAGCGGGGATACTTCGTATGTACGCTGCGACCGCACCGGGAACCAGCGGAGAATGCCTGGGAAACGATAACTTGAAAGGTTGGGTATAAGAAAAGGGAGTTAGGGTGATTTTCCACCAGAGATGTGCTATGTTACGTTGCTGTAGATACGTATGGTTGCCACCAATCATATTCATTGGTGGAAATGGACTCAGATAAGCTATGTTTTTATATTTTATATGGTATAGGGTATAAAGATGCGTAATATGGATACGTACGTGCTATGGATGAGTGCAATGAATGTATGCTACGAAGCTTAATATAAGTGGAAACGGTCACATAGTTTCACAACGTATCTATTACAATTTCGTAGCATAGTTACGTCAGGTATAAGCGAAATTTTAAAGATGAAAATAACAAACAGGTTGGCAGAAAATCTTACCTGGCAGTTTCTCACTAATTTCTAGTTCCGTTCTCTCCAGCCATCGAGTTGCAAATTCGTTTTGATTTGATAGGTCATCCGTTGAGCCGTCCAGCGACTCTTCTGTAAGAAAAGTAAGCGTTATTAACATACAACTTAATCTATATCTATACTAATATATAAAGCTGAAGAGTTCGATTATTAATTTGTTTGAACGCGCTAATCTCCTGGTTCGATTTAAATAATTCTTTTTGTTTTAGTCAGTGTGTTTATCGAGAAAATCCTAATAGAAGTCGATAAATACACTATCCAACTCAAAATCCGTTCCTAATTCCAAATCTCTTAAAAAATCCGTTCATTTCAGCGTGATTCTCGGACAAACTTTCACATTTATAATATAAATGTGATTCTAGAACCATTAATTACCTGCTCTATAAAAAGGCCGTGAGAACTCAAACTTGTCGACGTTATTATGCTTGTAGTACTGCAGTATTTGTTCCGCTATCGGCTTGCCGGAGAGACGCTTCAGTTTGTCGCCCATTACTGGATCCACGGCGTTTATTTGTAAATCTGTTTTTGTGCTAAGGTTTTTATTGTCTAAAAATTCTTTATTTATTGTAGAAACCGGTAAACGAGCTGACAGATTACCTAATGGTAAGCAATCGCCGCTGCCCATGGACGCCCGAAACACCAGAGGCGTTACAAGTGTATGTGAACTTGTGTGTTTGTAAACTCAACCACGACAGAGGAGAAAATCCTAGTGTGGGGCTACGTATTTAAAAAAACTTTGCCGGCTATTTAAGCTTTGGAATTTAAGGGTTGTTAGGGAAACCGGGAAAATTGGGAAGATGAGGAATTGATAATAATATAATAATAATTGGGCCTCCCATAACCTTACTCACGTTCTTTCACGTCCGTTTACTATGAGGCCCTGGTAACACTCCGGTCGAGCCAGCCCATTCGTGCCGAAACATGTCTTTCCCACACTTTAATTCACTTTTAACCAACCATTTACTTTTAACAATATCAAAAAGGATACATTGTCCATCAGATTCCGTGATCTCCGGTCCGGGTGGATCTAACTTCGGTAAGACTTCTGCATCAGGCCATTCGTCTAGAAGTCGATCTCTGAACTCTTGTAGTTGCTCGTATTCATTACCACGGTATATGTAGCCCTGGAAACGTTAATATGTTGTTAGTAGTTTGCGCAATTGAAGTTAGCTCTTTGCGCAAATTTTTAGCAATGCGCAAAGTTGCTGACTGCCTCGTTGGTCGAGTGGTCGCAAGTGCGATTGCCGACAAGGGGTCTTGGGTTCGATTCCCGGGTCGGGCAAAGTATTATTGGGTTTTTTTCGGTTTTTCGAAAATTTCTCAGCAGTAACACGGAGCCTGGAATTGTGTCCAGTATATGGCAATAGGTTTACCCCTTATTACATGGGACTTATAACACAACTGGTGAAAAGTGGGTGTACATTGTATAGCGGCATTATGTGCCATGACTGTTCCAAAACAAAATCAATGTCAAAGGCAAAGCATTTATTGACTTTGACTTTCAACAGACTACACACTTCACCACCATTTCATACAAGGTTCATAAGACAACAACTTACATAAGGCGTCCTCAACAACTCAGGAAATCCCTTCCCATGATAGACCACCCTGAAGTACCCTGGATGGGACCTGGGCGTCCTCAACATGGCATCGTACATGCTCGCCAATTGAGTATGGAGGTCTGCAAGAGGCCCGTAGCCTAGAGCCTCCTCTTCGTATACTGATACTAATTCTTTCACTATCTCCACCGCTAACTCCCATTGACGACCTCGGTTTAATAGGTCGGCTATTACGAGGTATAGGTATTCCTGTTAAAGAAAAAAGTCGTGGTTTAGTTAAAAGAAACATATTAAATAATAATATCTCAGAGAGATTGAGAGAAAGATGAGATCGGGTTAGTACTTTTTATTGGTTTGGTTTAGTAATAATACTATTGGTGTAGATTGATTTAGTAATAATACTATTTGTGAGAAATGTTATTTAATGTCCGTCTTGCACATTACTTTAAAATATAAAAGACGTTGTTTCCATTTTCTTATGGAAACAAATTCTTTCGAAGATATATTGATTTGTAATATCGTGTGACAACACTTCTAGTTACATTTTATACGTAGAACTGACGTATTTTTATTTCGTATATGACAAAATAAAGAAACACGTGTCTACTATTTTTTCATTACCTAACTGTCGGACTAAATAGATTTTTTATTTTCATAATGTGTCATCAACTCTTTCGTAATATGTAAAAAAAATTTACAAGTAAAAAAATAAATTACGAAATAACCTAAAACAAAAACGATTACATTTTGTTTTCAAAACAAAGTTATAAAAATCTAGCCATATTTGTACTGGTTTACAATTACAACCCTATTTTCTTAAAAATAAGCTCAACTTTGTACATACCTTCAATTCCCTATGCGTAGTATGACTATCGTGTTCGACAGTGGGATGTCTGAGCCGCGGCGGTAACGGATCGTGGCTCCACGCGAGTAGCTTGGCGTGGAGACGCAGGGACAGTCCTGCTTCAGCCCACTGCTGGGCTGCGTGGTGCATTTTGGCTAGCTTGTGGACGTAGCTGGAAGAGAAAAAGGATATATGTTAATATAAGAATTATCTTAGAATGTAGGTAAAGTTAAAGCAGGAATTCATTCATCTCAGTGTCAGATAGACATATGATATCTATCTGACACTAAGTGAATTCCTGCCATATATCTATTTGATGCATCCGTGGGACACATAATGTAAACTTTATTTTGTTTTTGCTTTTTACTTGTTCTTTATGCATGTATATCTGGTTCTTCTTTTTTATTATTAATTGTTGTTATGTTGTGTGTTTTGCGGCCTGCGCCAAATAAATATATTTTATCTTTCTATATTTAGAAATACAGCAATTTAAGTTTGTATCTCAGTAAATTACGTATTTACTAAACCGTTAATCTTGCACCTAACTTGACTGCGGTAGTATTTAATTTACTTTTAGCATGATTAGATGATCAGCCAACAACAACACTACCTCCTGCGCAAGCAAGTCACTGTTGAGACCAAAATCAATCAAAGAAAATGAGTACAGTAAAACGGGGTGAATAGGGATCGAGAGGTGAATAGGGACAGAAGAGGGGTGAATAGATACTATGAAGAATTTCCCTATACCTATTCACCCCTCTTCTGTCCCTATTCACCTCTCAATTCACCCCGTTTTACGGTGTCAGAACTCACCGTATATACATATGCGGCCTCTCGATCTGTTGGTAGAAGTGCAGCACGCACGTGGTGAGATGCATGCGGTGCGGGGTGGCGGAGCGTCTCGCGGCGGCGCGGTACTGCAGCAGCGCGTCCAGCTGGCGCGCCGCCGCCGCCACCAGCGCCGCCGCCGCCACCCGCAGCGGCCCACTCGCCGCGCCACATAGGGCTCCGCATAGGGACACGAAGCGAGCCCGCCACACTGAATCCCCGTACCCCTTCTCGACTAACACGTCTACCTTGTCTATCATTTCGCTTTCTAGTTCTTTTAGGGGGCTTTCGTCTGTTGGGTGAAATTTTTGATTTAGATTAAATATACTTTTTACATAAGGAATGCGTGTCTGTATGTTTGCGATAAACTAAAAAACTTTTACTCTTATTTAGTTTTACGTTGAACGAAACCGAAACGAGACCGCGAGCGCGAATGAACCAACCAATCAGAGCGCCGAATGCCCTCTCGTTTCAATCTCGTTAAACTAAAAAGAACTGGTACTAAGACCTCTGTGCAACGAATTTATACACGGTTTTCAATCTTGTGTCATTCTTGACCAAAAACTAATTTGAATATATTTAAACGATGTCACGACCAAAAATTATAACTAATGAATTACATAATATATTGTTCTGATACTCACTTGCATCCCCATTCAACACACTATGACTGTATTCCGTCTGCATCATATCGAAGAATATCGGTATAGTAGTGTTCCGCACTTCTTCGTCTCGAAGGAACGATACTTCCAGGAACGGACCCACGAGACACGGGATGAATGAACGCTTGTGATGGTCTGTGGAGAAGACATTTGTAGACTTAGAGCAGTCACAGTTAAATATTTCACTACGACTAATTGATAGTGTTAGGACTAGAACATAAACATCTTTCTAATAACTAACGTGAGACTTACAAAATAATTTTTAATGTATTACTTCACATCAATAGCCTATAAGTGCCCATTGTTGAGCAAAAGCCCCTTTTTACACAGAGAGGGAATGAGCATTACCACGTTGGCTTTGGATTGGCAACGCACTTTAAGTGTGGGAGAGCCATACTTCGGCACGAATGGGCCGGCTCGACCGGACTAATACCACGGCCTCACAGAAAACCGACGTGAAACAACGCTTGCGTTGTGTTTCGTTGTGTGAGTGAGGTTACCGGAGGCCCATTTCCCCCCTTCCCAATCTTCCCCATCCCCATTCCCGAACAACAACCCTTAAATTCCTAACTCCCAAAAAGCCGGTAACGCACTTGTAAAGCCTCTAATGTTTCAAGTGTTATGTTACAAGGCATACTCAATTACTCAAGTAAACAGTTTGATTCGACTAGTTTCAATCCACGCTAAGGGCTCATATTCACATTTATGAATTAAGTTGGCTGTGCGACGTTCACTGGGTCGTATGTCACGCAATGCTGCTCAAAACTTTTGAGTCCCCTGCGTGGCTTGAAACTAATCGAGCCCTCGTCAAAGAATTACGTAATTGAGCCGATTGTTTTAATAAAAATAACAGTATTAATAAACTCCTTACCCAAGCTATACCACATTTCACTAAGGCACTCAGCGACACCTCGTCTAACATCGCCGTACAAAGCGCTCAGTCGTTGCTTCCTCGCCGCCGGTAATGTTTCTAGCTGTAGCGGCGAGGACGTGGCCAGCGCGGCCCCCGCTTCGAACCAGGTCCGACACAGTGAGTGAATGGCTGTTAGCGTTTCTGTGTCAGAGTCTTCTGTCGAGTAGAGACGGTCGCGAAGCGTTGTTGAGAGTAATCTGAAAGGTGGAGGGTTTTATTATTGTGAATTGGAGCACTGTTTAATATTAGTCAACAATATTGATAGATTACTTTTTTATTAAGATAATGACGATTTCTTTTTTTATTGTTGCCCCATAGTAGGATTTTCTCCTGTATCGGGTGCGTTTACAAACATAAGTTCCCATACACTTGGCACACAACCCGGTATACATTGCGCGGCAGACTGGCCACCGGACCAACTGTACAGTCATCAATTAAAATCAAATTCATCAAATAAAACTTATTAAACCTATTGACAAACGCTTTAACATAACATATAAGCATTTTCTGTTACTAACTCACTTTCTTAGTGAGTAAGTAACAGAAACGCACACACACACAAACACAACTTCACCCCCGAAGGGGTAGGCAGATGTGCACATTACGGCACATACTGCCGCTATACAAAGTACACCCACTTTTCACCATTTTGTGTTAAAGTCCCATGTAATAGGGGGTGTGCCATATACTGGACACAATTCCAGACTCCGTTCTACTACTGAGAAATTTTCGAAAATCCGAAAAAAGCCCAGTAATTCTTTGCCCGAGCCGGGAATCGAACCCGAGACCCCTTGTACGGCAGTCGCACTTGCGACCACTCAAGGCAGTCAACTAAGAACGCATGGACTACTATTGGGTCTTAAATAAAGCAACTTTATTTTTTAATAGAAAATAGAACTTTAATCAAAAATAAATAACTTTTTTTCTTACCTCAAAGCATGCAACATAACATAATGCTGTAAATGCAGCATATCAGCCCAATGAGGTCTGAACACAGGCCGCTGTAATATCGCCAGGAACAGCGATAGAGCATCAGTGACCAACGATCCTGACCCGCCAACGTTCTCCGCTTCCAAGGCTCTCACGACCATCGAATACTGGTTCTCTGACATTTGGCGTACCATGTCCAGTAGGACTGAGAGGATTCGTCTCTGCAAAATATATTATAGATAAATGTGTCGTTTCAAATATATAATGTTTGAAATAATTTAAAGACTAGTTGTAAATTTTCTGCTTTGGTTAAGATTTGGAATGATATGTCGTTATTTTTTACAAAATATACAATTCCGAAACAATTCCAATTTGGTTATATTTATAAAAAGAAGAGTAATGAAAAAAAACTGGCATAACTAAGTGCTCAGAGGGCTCACTTTGCTTTACGTTTAACGAAATCAAACGAAATGATTGGCCGGCTTGAATAACCTAACCAATCAGAGCTCCGAACGCGCTCTCGTTTAACGTAAAAAAAACTCGTACTAAGGCCTCTGACTCGTACTAAGTCGGTCTCTTTATTCCAACGAACTAGCTGTTTTCTTTTTCTGAGGACAGTATTACTTTTACTCCTTGCAACTCAAGATCAAATTATAGAACCACATCATTTAAAAAAAAATGCAACTCACCAACAAAGCATCCTCAGCGCTATTACTCTGGCCCTCACTCTTGCGATCTCTCAGCATAGTAGCGGCAGTCTTCAGTACAGTCGGGAGCAACCGCCTGGCTAGTTCCCCGCGATCTGCGTCCACAGGACCGACGTCGTCTCGCGCGAGAAGAGACATCACCTCGCCTAGAGTTTCCACGCAAAGCTCCACCTAATATATAAAGGTGATATTAGCTTGTTTTTTTAATAATAATAATTATCATCGTCAACAGCCCTTGAGAATCCATTGCTGGACTAAGGACTTTTAAAAAAGGAGTTTTTTTTATACTGGTTTATAACCCTTGGTGGAGAGAAATTAGGCCGTGTGAAATTTTTGCTTCACTAAAACCACCCAGATAGCTTACATTAACACCTAAGTATTCAGGTAAATCTAGTCGTAGTAATCTCTCTTTTACTTTAAGATGTTAAAGTTACCTTTTGAAATAGCTTCTTTTCTTTATAGGATAAGAACACAACGCAACACCCCTTTTTCGCTATAGCTGGGCTATTATAAACGTGCAAACTGTCCTAAGTCATTTTCAGCAGATTTCTCACTCACGCATATGCGAGTTGTGGTAAACGTCCACAGGTCCACATCGTACGCATCGCACGTATCGCACGCAACTGTTTTCAGTTTGTCTTCTATAGAAACTCATACAACTGCGTCTACTGATCCGCATCGTACGGACCGCATCATCAGCAATGCCTCACATGCGATGCGTACCGATGACGTCATACAGAATACGTACGATGCGTACGATGTGTGCCTGTGGACGCATACCTTTGTGCGGCATTGTTCACTCCTTTGACGTGACAGTTCGCACGTTTATAATGGTTCAACTATAGTAGTACCGTTTAAGGGATAGCAATTGCTTAAACCGTAACCATTGCGCTTAAACTACCCTTTAAAATTCATATTTTTCCATCGCGATATATCAATAGCTTATTATTGTTGCAACCCTAGTTTCGGTATTTTATATTAATGAATGGTATTCATGAGATGTTTAAGCATAAATAGAGCACTGTTTTTTATACATATTATTATGAAGCATAATATTAAATCGATTTGTTTATATAATACGTATGTTTAGTAAGCACTTTTTAATAAAGAATTATTGTACTAGTATCGACTTAATGCCCTATTCCTATTATACTTACACTATCCGCTTGATCTTGAGTACGGCTGCGTGAAATCAAAATATCATTAAACTATTTGCATATAAAATACACCGGCATTTTTAATATACACGCACTGTACAACACAAATAATATACTCAATTTTAAATAACGATATTGTGCCAAGCAATTATGACACCTATTCTCAAGGCACAAAGTTTAAAGTTAAAAGCAAATATTTACAATTATAATTGTGCAGTTGTTTCTGTCTTATTACCAACGCGTTAAAGATCAAAATCAGTTGATTGTAACGTAAAGAAAGTTTGTTTTCGTTATTTGAAATTGAGCATAATACAAAGCCAATATCTTGTATGAATATACAGGCTGATTTTATTATAAAAAGCATGATTTTGAATTTAAATTTAGAAGACGAATGATGAATAATTTTCCGTTGATATTTAGAAGCTGAAATAAAAGCAGTTATTAATTGCAATTTTATTTATGATACATTTTGTTTTTTGTTACATGTGTATTAATCTGTATTTGTCTCGCTTTAAACAAACTGATTTGATCTCAGAAATATGTATAATAAAACAACAGACCATAAAAAAGAGAACACTTTCATATATCAAAAAAATATATCTACAATTATTGTTGAAAACAAGACAAAACACAATTCGATAAAAACTTAAGATATTCTACAGACTAGCAACTTTCTAATTGACAGATTTCATCTTTAGTAACAAGAATATTTATAGTTCTTATTTATGATCAACCTCGAACTCAATAACAATAATTCAATTATTATTAATCTCAAATCTAATTCAATATGGCGTCCAAACAATTCCAGTTTATAGTCTGTAGAGTCTAAATCTAAGGGCGTATACATACGATCTGTTGGTGATGCGTGTGGTCTGGCAGCTTCGCCGTGTCTGCGCCGAGGAGCCGCGCCGCTTTGCCCACGGAGCGCGACTTGTGGGCAGCCTCGCGATCCCACTGCCACACCCGACATTGCTAGCGGACGCTGACTAATTCCCGACTTATCTTGTAAAGCCTACTTCGTTGTCACATTATGATATTTGTTTGTGCTTTATAGCTTACCGGCAGATGAACTTGAACGCACAAATAGATCAAAATGAAAAAATTTACATAGCTTCTACTGTATTGTAGAAATAAAATCGTAATGTGACAATTAAATTACATCGGGAATTCGTCACAAGCGTACACCAAATGACTGATCATTATAAACTAAACTACAACTAGGTAATAATTTAAATAGGAAATCAAGAAAACTATATAATTCAATATTCTACTGATCTCGTATAAATACGATTATTGTAAGTATTCAAGAAAATGTCGTTTATAATAATCAGTCTCCACACTAGCGAGCCATCGAATAACAACTGACACTGACAGATGAAACGTCACCTGTCACTTTTGACAGCTGTCATTGGACAACTCGCAAGCGCAAAACATGCAACACATCAAGAGTTTGCACACAATTTAGTCTTCAAGCGACATCGAAGGCGCTTTTTATTATTAATTTTGCTAATTTATTCTTTTTAACACCAACAACAAAAATAAAAATGTTGCAATGTTATTTTGAAAATAAAAAAAAATCGTAAAGTGTAAATGAAGTTGTATATTTATGGATAGTGAATACTTATAGTAGATATAGATATAATATATTAAATGTAGGATTACATAGTTTTATAAATAGTGCAGAGTAAATAATATTTCATACATAAAGTGAGAGAAGTCACAGGGTATTAGTAAAGGTGTTCACACAGACAGACACACGAAGATCTAAGGCTTAAGCACGGTTCTTTGGTAGTGTGTGAATGAGACAGCGAAGACAGTTTCCGTCTCTGTTCGTTGTCTCGTGTTAACCGTTAATTTAATAGGTCAGTTAGTAAATCTAGGAGACATTTATTCATTACTTATCCCAAATTCGAAATTTAAGTAATTTTATCAATTTTCTTATGTTTTTTATGGAATTGATTGGTTAACTCGAACTTCAAACAAAATTGATGTTAAGTTTATTACCCACTTTTACATTAAAACTACACCCAAACATAAATTATACACAACCCCATTTTACTTTTTTTAACAGAACCATTTATTTGCCTATAAACCAAACAAATAGTGCGTCACACAACTACACACGGTGTATAACACTACATGCACACACACAAACACATAAAGAGGTGAGGTTAGTAAATACATAATTATTTATAATACTGCTAAAACTCATAGAAGTCAAATACTTACTTTATTATATGTATTGTATATTTAAATGAAACTATGAATATATCCAAATAACATTAACGGTCTACTCACACAACGTGAAATCCTCGATTAGTTTCAAGCTACAACCGGGGCTCATAAACAAGCATTTAGATGTACACAGCTCATGAATATGAGCCCTGGTTGTGGCTTGAAAATAGTCTAGCAGCCCCGAAAAGATCACATTTTATGGTATAAACCGGTAAACGAGCAGACGGATCACCTGATGGTAAGCAATCGCCGCCGCCCATGGACACCATGGTTTTCTGTGAGGCTGTGGTATTACTCCGGTCGAGCCGGCCCATTTGTGCCGAAGCATAGCTCTCCCACACTTCACGTTGCGTGAGTAAGTCGTTAATATTATTTAAACTTAGTTTATTTTATGATAGTTATTATAGAAAAACACTAGTACTATTATTTTCAAGGTGAAGTTACTGAATCACGATTTGTGTGCACATCTCACGATGCTGGTGCGACGAAGGCACTGTATTTAGTTATAGTACAGATTTGCGTACAATGAAATATTTATCAGACAAAAGCCGACTCTATTAGATAGACGATAAAGCAGTTATTTAAAAACATTTTATTCCACAGAAATAAGAATAATTGACACGTACTTTTAAGTGAAATGATATTGGTTAATATGAGATCGTGTCATTGTTTTTAAAATAAGTTTTCCTAGTATAGTAATAGAGTCGCTTTTTGTCTGACATTACTATTGTTATGTATGTATATTCTACTGTTGATGTGCAATGTATGGCATTCACGGGCATTTTTACGGCATTTCATGTACATAAAATATGTATTATATCAAAGTGTGATTAGCCTCATCTGTTTATTAACAAAAAAAAAAAAATTGTTGGGATTTCAGTACAGTAGTGGACAAAAATGTCTTGTTGAAATAAGAGTTTAGTTTTTTCAAAGTTCAAAATTAATATAATAATATTAACAATATCTGTCTGTCGGTCGGTCAGTCCTCTAGCGAAGCTATTTTTTCGATCCCCCATGTAGATTCCTATGGAGAAGAACGAGCAAGACTCTCCATAGGTTACTCAGACGGACTATTAATGGTATAAACAGCTGAGGCTAAAATAATATACTTTGTGTCATATGCAGAGTTAGAGAATATTGGTATATATTCATTATTAATTAGTATTATTACATGCAAGTTATAATGTACTACAATGTCAAGTTAGTCACTGATTATACCGATTATTGTAAGTAAAATTAGCTCTTATTGTTTATACTGTATAGTGTTATTTTGTTTGTTTTTTTTTTGATGGAATATGGGGTAAACGAGCAGACTGGTCACCTGATGGTAAGCGATAAGCACCGCTCAAGGACAACAGCAACACCAGAGCGTTGCTTTTAAAAAGGAATACGCTCTTTTCTTAAAGGATATGAATGGGAGATACTATAAGGTTTAATTCGTAATTTAATGATGTGATATGTTTGTATAGTCATCTAAATATCAGTTTAGTTACGGTATACCGTTCACTAGTACTACAACTACGCATACAAGAGTTTTCATTGTGATTAATATGTTTTAAATAATAGTTTACAAAGAAGTAATGTTTTAGATGCACTAGTATAACATTAAAGACTATGGACCAATTAAGCGCATCAGAGTCATTAATGGTTACTTAAGTCCTTAACGATGGTTTTCGATACAAAATCGTTACTAAGGAACAGTTTAAGTAATCATTAAATTAGAAACTCTAGAAACAGCAAATTTGATTGGTCTATTTGGACTTTACGTCACACTAGCGCCATCTCTTGAGCGCAATCAAGAACTTTTATTTAGAAAATAAAATGATAATTATGACAATCATATCGCAATGAAAACTCAAACTAAAATAACATCTATTGTGTACAACACAGGGTGCAAAACGGGCTGCATGCATCGGCGTGCGTGCTTACCTCGGTGATTCCGCGACGCGCCATACAGACACAAAACATACCTGATTGATTCCAATAAGGTTTGTGGGACACGAATGATATAGAGGCTGTATGTATGGAGGTGATCTTTTTATTATATTTTTTACTACTATGCTGAACAAAGCTGAAGGGTCTAATGGTAAAATTACCTGGGCAGTTGGAAATAATGTGAAAAAGGATAATCAGTCAAAGTCAAAGGATAATCGGGACATAAAACTTGTAAGTTATTTTAAGTAAAGTTTTCGTTTAAGTTAAAAGATTAAAGTACAATGAACAGTCGATAGGGCACTTAGTATTGTGCATTACTAAAATCCGACATGAACAAAACTAGTACTGAACTGCTGCGCTTTTACAAGTATTTTTAGGATACAAAAAAAAAACTGTTAAAAAATTACAATTCAAAACGGACAAATCGCGGGGACAAAAGTTACTATTTACATCATTAAACTTTTAACTTAATAAGCCTCATCCTAACTCAAAAAAATCAACATAAAAAAATCGATAAAAAAATCTATCGACAACTCCATCACTCGTATCCCACACCCCCATCCATCGATGTAGTGACGTGACAACGTAACACGTAACAGATTATACAATAAAACACAATACACGAACACATATACACTTACATTACCTATGTGTGCGGTGCTGACATTCACGAACGGTGAGGTTTATTCACTAGACGTACACAATGTTATTGACGAAATAGTACCTTAAGTTATTTATTTTATGGTTGAATTTGTAGCTAGGATTCAGGGTGTAGGATATTGTGTATGAAGTCGGTAAAAATGGAGTAGATAACAAATTTTTTATTTGAATGTACGTCTTGTAGATTATTTTAAATTATTAGACACGTATTTTTCATTTTCTTTCGGAAACAAATACTTTCGATGGTATATCTATTTGAAATATCACGTGACGTCACTTCTAGGTATGTACTACGTAGAAATGACGTATTTGCTCAGTCCTAAACTATCGATTTGATTCGTTTTATCTAAGTATATCTTCTATGACAAAATAAATAAATACGTGTCTAATATTTTTCATTACTTCACGAAATGAATAGATTTTTCGTCATCATCTCAATTGTTGAAATTGTAAGTAAAAATTGTAGACGGATATCTTGACAGATGATATTTTTTTATTGGAAAATTGAAACAAAGAAATAATCGTACAACACTGAATCCTGACTACAAATCAAAAGTAGTGCCAGTGCAAATAATAAAAATACTTACCTAATAATTACTATAGCTATATTTTATTTCGAAAGACGACATTACACTTTAGTGGATACACACACAGAAAAAACAAAGTCTTTATTTTTCTTTTTTTTACGTATGGCAACATCGTCTTCCGATAAATTCAGCATATAATATATGGTGTGATGAGTCCCATTAAATTGTGTACAAAGAAATCTTGATATTATCGCATAATTTAAAAAAACTTTGTACTGAAATACGTATTGAATTTTGTTTTAAAATGCGTACAAAACTGTATGCATTGAGTCGAAAATCGTGTGTGTTTTTAAACATTTTTGATTGTGTATAAGGTTTTTAATTTGTGTAGTGTTTATTAATGATATTTATGTACTGCGTACTAGATTAAAAATCAGATCAAGAGTATGAGGGACTACTCAAGCAACTTTAAACTTTATAACAATTGAGTTAAGTCTATTAATTATTACTAACAATAACTTCCAGCGTCTTCTATTAAACATTAAAGTGTAATAGCATTTTAGGTCTTACGGACGATCAATGTCGACACATAAGTACTCTGTGTATAAGTCGAAATCTATGTTTATTATCCAAAAAGTATTTAAAAATGGTCACCCAAGCAAGAATTTACGCATGCATTACGAATTTAAGCATGTAAAACATTTCAACGAAAAACCAACTCTACCACGCAGTACATAAAGATCAATTTCGAAAAATAACGATAGCAATCTCACCTCAGCCTTGTCACGGAGCAATGCGCGAGTGGTGGCGGCTAGATGCGGCAATAGTAGCGCTCGAGCCGACGGCTCTGAACAAAGTGGGCCGCGTACCAACTCCAATAACGCTAACATCCTTTGCTTACTGAGCCGGCCTAGGGGTAACGCTTCTAGTGCGCGGACTATGTAGGCACTGGAATGATATTTTTTTTGTAAATTAGGTTAAAATAAACTTTATTGGAAAGGTAATATAGTAGTTTTTTTTTTAACAAAAAATATAAAATGTAGATACCTATACAATTATAGATTATTTCTTGTTGATTTAAAGTTTGTCTTAGTAGATATTTATAAATTATGGTGAAAAGTGGGTGTCTATTGTATAGCGGCATAACGTGCCGTAATGTGCATAACTGCCTACCCGTTCAGAGATAAAAAGGAGTGACGTTGTTGCGTTTATAGTAAATAGGTTTTACTCAAAGTGGGTCGAACATTGTATAGCGGCATTACGTGTCATAATGTGCTCCTCTGCTTACCCCTTCGAGGATAAAAAGGCGTGACGTTGTTGCGTTTATAGTAAACTAGTTTTACTCAAAGATTCGAAATCTGATAAAGCACTATAGCGCTCTAATAAGTACTTTAAGACCACTATAGTTAAATTCACAAAAGTCACAAGTAAACCGAAATTCACTCTTAAAGTCTTAGGCATAAGATTTAAAATAGATTAAAATTATCAAACAAACCTGAGTTCAGTATCGGGGTATACTTTAATGATGTGCGGCACGGCGTGTGGAAGGTATTTCAGCGCCGAGCCCTGGCACGTGAGGGCGTGGTCTCCACAACGCATGAGCCATACTAATTGTTTTAGAAGGGCCTGGAAGATAAATAATAATAATGATTACTGTTGAAAATACAATATTTTTTGAAGATAAATCATTACGATGACAAAAAAATATTTGTCTGCTCTGTAATAAAAGAATAAACAGATTTGAATTTTTAATTTATATAAAAAAGGAAGGATTCTCTTTATAGTTATTTAACTTAAAAAAAAAAAACAAAGCATGCATTTTTACAGGTACGAATGGGGCCGTCTATAGATGGCACCCTTGACAGAGATATAGCGACCAGATTGGCGATATATTAAAGAAGGGCCAAATTAAAAGTCTCCTAACCGACAAACATGCATGAAAAGAATGATAACTGTTGAATCGAAACAGGAATATAAGATACGTAGCAATTGGGTGTTCCATTGTCTCTGCCTACCCCCCCCTCCCCTACATGGCCAGATAGACATAAGGTTGACAGATGCATGTATGCAGTTTTGCTTTAATTTTTAAAGTTGTTTTATGACAAATTGTGGTAAACTAAAAACATTTCTGTATCGGTCAAAATACTACTACAAATAAAGACTAACAACTTTATTTTAATAAGCACTTACCTCAAACAACATGCAGAATTCACTATCAGAAGCTCGGTCTCCCAGCGCACTCCTCAACTGTCGACTCCTCACAATAAGTCGTATGAGACTCTCTATACATTTCATACACATTAGAAGCCTCTTCAACGCCGCATCGCCTGCGTTAGCGGCCGAAATCACCCATACCATTACTGATATTAATTTCCTGTAAAATTAATTACATGTCAAGTTGTCAAAATGATCATTGGTTCAACATTTACTTAATAGAAACGTAACATCATAAGAATACCATGATCAACTTCGATCATGGCGCTTGCAACAGTGCCGAAATATCGGAAACTCATAAAAACTAATAAACATGGTAAATATCCCGTTTTGAGTTCTAATGATGTTACTTGTTACCATGTCAGTTTAAAAACTTGTAAAGGAGGTAAACGCCACAGGTAAGCGTGCTCCATTCCTATTAAGAATAAAAAAAAGACCTAAGATAATACCCTAAGGTACACCTATTGTATTAGTTTAAAAAAACAAAAGTGCTTTATATTAAACATGTATTTAAATAATATGCACAGCAAATTGAATTGAATAGACTATCCTCACTTAAAAATTAGAAGAAATAAATACATGTTGATAAAATTAATAGTCATTAATATGTTATCAAACGCTTTTAAAGGGTCACAAAAGCATTGTCAATACTAGGCAATCATAAAACAAGAGAAGATTACTCACTCGTAAGCCAATGCATCGCAGAAGCTATCGTCAATATACACGTGTAACACCGGCTGGAAGTGTTGGTACTTGTGGTCGGCTACTATAGATATGACTCGGAGCAAACACTCGAGTACCAGGACACCATAACTGTTGTCCGTGTAGACATCGTCTTCGTGGTCTTCTTGTACCTGAGAGGGAAATGTATTTAAAATCTTTTTTGAATAACTGGTGAGATAGAAATAAAACTACGTCAAAACTGCTTAAGGAATCGAGATGAAATTTGAAACAGGGGTCTGGATTTTTGTATGGAACACGCCGGTAATCGAGCAGACGTATCACCTGATGGTAAGCAATCGCCGCCGCCCATGGACACTTGAAACACCAGAGATATTACAAGTGCGTTGCCGGCCTTTTGGGGGTTAGGAATTTAAGGGTTGTTGGGGAATCGGAGATTGGGAAGGGGGGAATTGGGCCTCCGGTAACCTCACTCACACAACGAAACACAACGCAACGTTGTTTCACGTCGGTTTTCGGTGAGGCCGTGGTATTACTCCGGTCGAGCCGGCCCATTCTTGCCGAAGCATGGCTCTCCCACACTTCGAATACACACACATAGGCTACTTTTTATACCACAGGAACGTGGGCGCGAAGCTGCGGACTGCCTAGCGGGTTACCGGGGCTCCGACTCGAAAAGCAGGAGTAGAAACGGAGTGGTTTTTAGTCAGTAAGAGTGACACGCCCTCTCGCCTCGCCCAAGGCGTGAGGAGTCATTGGATGATTTTCCCCACTTAAAAAAAAAACCGCTGACAGAAGCTAGTTTTATATCAAGACAAAAGTGTTAAGATCAAAGAAGAAAAGTCACACCTGTTTAGAAATAGATAACATTAGATGGATAAGTCGGTCAAATTATCACTAGTACAAAACAAAGTTGCTTTTTCTATCCCTTGTCCCATTGTATACTTAAATCCTTAAAACTACGCAACGGATTTTGATGCGGTTTTTTATTAGATAGAGTAATTTAAGAGGAAGGTTTTATATGTATATAATGCACCATTGCATCCATGCGAAGCTAGGGCGTCCCTAGTATATTTATAAAGCACAAGTAACTGAATATTTACCTGTGTAAGTATACAGAACAGTGCATCCAGTATGTCTTGCAGGAACTTGACGAGCTCTTCACTGGGTACCACCAACAGTTGCGTCAACGCATTCCGTAGCGTGCCTTCCGCGTAGTGAGTGTTCCATTTCAATACGCCGAGTATTTCCTCTGTAATAGAAAAGGGAATGGTTTAATTAGATCAACCTTCATTTTGGTTATCTCTGATTGCTTTACGTTTAAAATAATCGAAACGAGAGTGATAGCAAACGTGATTTAGAAATTTATTCAGTAAAGAAAAGTTATAGAGTAAATTTGCTCAATAAATAGCTGGGTAAGTGGCTGCTGTGCTAGATGTGACATATTCGACTGCGAAACAACATATTGTGTGATCCATAAATTGTGATTTTGAGTATGAGTGTGATGTGTATGTGAAATTGTATGTTGGAGTAGGAGACAGGTGACAATCTTGTCTCTAGCCAAATACCATTTAAGCGCTTGTCTACCGAGAGAGATAAAATGAATGACATTGAGAAGTGTAAAAATTTACGTCAATCCCATATAATTTAGTTTTCTACCCTATTTCTAGACAAGTGCTAAATAGCATTTGGCTTATAGCTCTAGTGTCTGTTTACTTTTCACAGTACAGTTCAATTCCCGGGTCGGGTGAAATATTGCTGGGCTTTTTTCGGTTTGTCGAATATTTCTCAATAGTAGCATGGAATTTGGAAATGTGCCCGGTATATGGCAATAGGCTCACCACCTATTACATGGGACTTACAATATAAATTGTATATTGCACAGTGGCATTACGTGCTATAATGTGCATCTCTGCCCACCCCTTCGGGGATAAAAGGCGTGATGATATAAAAAGAAATACTAGTGTGTGGTAACGGTTTAAGTGTCAACCATTGTTTGGTGCGGGAGGGACGGAGCTATGTAGGTTGTATAGCTCCTTCCCTCTTGCACTGCTTAATGATCGACCATTCTGACACAATTGTAATAGCAGACTAAGGCCCGAATACTCAGACGCAACTCAATTTTAAGCTGTACTTATATGTTGTGCTATATTTGTCATTTTCTAATTTTCTATGGTATTTGTAGAGACAGATATATTTTTGAGAGTGTCTTAAAATTTAGTGGTGTTTAAGTATATTCAATTATGGCTACTGCTGACTAAAGGCCTCTTCTCACGCGGAGAAAAATAGTGTATGAGTAGGTAATACTGACCTCTCTGCGTGAGCTTGGTGGAGCAGAGCTTGGTGTGCACGGCGAGCGCGTCCCTCGCTACGAGCTGCAGCACGCCGCGCGCCAGCCCGTGTGTGTGTGTGTGTGTGTGTGAGTAGGTAATACTGACCTCTCTGCGTGAGCTTGGTGGAGCAGAGCTTGGTGTGCACGGCGAGCGCGTCCCTCGCTACGAGCTGCAGCACGCCGCGCGCCAGCCCGTGTGTGTGTGTGTGTGTGAGTAGGTAATACTGACCTCTCTGCGTGAGCTTGGTGGAGCAGAGCTTGGTGTGCACGGCGAGCGCGTCCCTCGCTACGAGCTGCAGCACGCCGCGCGCCAGCCCGTGTGTGTGTGTGTGTGTGTGTGAGTAGGTAATACTGACCTCTCTGCGTGAGCTTGGTGGAGCAGAGCTTGGTGTGCACGGCGAGCGCGTCCCTCGCTACGAGCTGCAGCACGCCGCGCGCCAGCCCGTGTGTGTGTGTGTGTGTGTGTGAGTAGGTAATACTGACCTCTCTGCGTGAGCTTGGTGGAGCAGAGCTTGGTGTGCACGGCGAGCGCGTCCCTCGCTACGAGCTGCAGCACGCCGCGCGCCAGCCCGTGTGTGTGTGTGTGTGTGTGTGAGTAGGTAATACTGACCTCTCTGCGTGAGCTTGGTGGAGCAGAGCTTGGTGTGCACGGCGAGCGCGTCCCTCGCTACGAGCTGCAGCACGCCGCGCGCCAGCCCGTGTGTGTGTGTGTGTGTGTGTGAGTAGGTAATACTGACCTCTCTGCGTGAGCTTGGTGGAGCAGAGCTTGGTGTGCACGGCGAGCGCGTCCCTCGCTACGAGCTGCAGCACGCCGCGCGCCAGCCCGTGTGTGTGTGTGTGTGTGTGTGAGTAGGTAATACTGACCTCTCTGCGTGAGCTTGGTGGAGCAGAGCTTGGTGTGCACGGCGAGCGCGTCCCTCGCTACGAGCTGCAGCACGCCGCGCGCCAGCCCGTGTGTGTGTGTGTGTGTGTGTGAGTAGGTAATACTGACCTCTCTGCGTGAGCTTGGTGGAGCAGAGCTTGGTGTGCACGGCGAGCGCGTCCCTCGCTACGAGCTGCAGCACGCCGCGCGCCAGCCCGTGTGTGTGTGTGTGTGTGTGTGAGTAGGTAATACTGACCTCTCTGCGTGAGCTTGGTGGAGCAGAGCTTGGTGTGCACGGCGAGCGCGTCCCTCGCTACGAGCTGCAGCACGCCGCGCGCCAGCCCGTGTGTGTGTGTGTGTGTGTGTGAGTAGGTAATACTGACCTCTCTGCGTGAGCTTGGTGGAGCAGAGCTTGGTGTGCACGGCGAGCGCGTCCCTCGCTACGAGCTGCAGCACGCCGCGCGCCAGCCCGTGTGTGTGTGTGTGTGTGTGTGAGTAGGTAATACTGACCTCTCTGCGTGAGCTTGGTGGAGCAGAGCTTGGTGTGCACGGCGAGCGCGTCCCTCGCTACGAGCTGCAGCACGCCGCGCGCCAGCCCGTGTGTGTGTGTGTGTGTGTGTGAGTAGGTAATACTGACCTCTCTGCGTGAGCTTGGTGGAGCAGAGCTTGGTGTGCACGGCGAGCGCGTCCCTCGCTACGAGCTGCAGCACGCCGCGCGCCAGCCCGTGTGTGTGTGTGTGTGTGTGTGAGTAGGTAATACTGACCTCTCTGCGTGAGCTTGGTGGAGCAGAGCTTGGTGTGCACGGCGAGCGCGTCCCTCGCTACGAGCTGCAGCACGCCGCGCGCCAGCCCGTGTGTGTGTGTGTGTGTGTGTGAGTAGGTAATACTGACCTCTCTGCGTGAGCTTGGTGGAGCAGAGCTTGGTGTGCACGGCGAGCGCGTCCCTCGCTACGAGCTGCAGCACGCCGCGCGCCAGCCCGTGTGTGTGTGTGTGTGTGTGTGAGTAGGTAATACTGACCTCTCTGCGTGAGCTTGGTGGAGCAGAGCTTGGTGTGCACGGCGAGCGCGTCCCTCGCTACGAGCTGCAGCACGCCGCGCGCCAGCCCGTGTGTGTGTGTGTGTGTGTGTGAGTAGGTAATACTGACCTCTCTGCGTGAGCTTGGTGGAGCAGAGCTTGGTGTGCACGGCGAGCGCGTCCCTCGCTACGAGCTGCAGCACGCCGCGCGCCAGCCCGTGTGTGTGTGTGTGTGTGTGTGAGTAGGTAATACTGACCTCTCTGCGTGAGCTTGGTGGAGCAGAGCTTGGTGTGCACGGCGAGCGCGTCCCTCGCTACGAGCTGCAGCACGCCGCGCGCCAGCCCGTGTGTGTGTGTGTGTGTGTGTGAGTAGGTAATACTGACCTCTCTGCGTGAGCTTGGTGGAGCAGAGCTTGGTGTGCACGGCGAGCGCGTCCCTCGCTACGAGCTGCAGCACGCCGCGCGCCAGCCCGTGTGTGTGTGTGTGTGTGTGTGAGTAGGTAATACTGACCTCTCTGCGTGAGCTTGGTGGAGCAGAGCTTGGTGTGCACGGCGAGCGCGTCCCTCGCTACGAGCTGCAGCACGCCGCGCGCCAGCCCGTGTGTGTGTGTGTGTGTGTGTGAGTAGGTAATACTGACCTCTCTGCGTGAGCTTGGTGGAGCAGAGCTTGGTGTGCACGGCGAGCGCGTCCCTCGCTACGAGCTGCAGCACGCCGCGCGCCAGCCCGTGTGTGTGTGTGTGTGTGTGTGAGTAGGTAATACTGACCTCTCTGCGTGAGCTTGGTGGAGCAGAGCTTGGTGTGCACGGCGAGCGCGTCCCTCGCTACGAGCTGCAGCACGCCGCGCGCCAGCCCGTGTGTGTGTGTGTGTGTGTGTGAGTAGGTAATACTGACCTCTCTGCGTGAGCTTGGTGGAGCAGAGCTTGGTGTGCACGGCGAGCGCGTCCCTCGCTACGAGCTGCAGCACGCCGCGCGCCAGCCCGTGTGTGTGTGTGTGTGTGTGTGAGTAGGTAATACTGACCTCTCTGCGTGAGCTTGGTGGAGCAGAGCTTGGTGTGCACGGCGAGCGCGTCCCTCGCTACGAGCTGCAGCACGCCGCGCGCCAGCCCGTGTGTGTGTGTGTGTGTGTGTGAGTAGGTAATACTGACCTCTCTGCGTGAGCTTGGTGGAGCAGAGCTTGGTGTGCACGGCGAGCGCGTCCCTCGCTACGAGCTGCAGCACGCCGCGCGCCAGCCCGTGTGTGTGTGTGTGTGTGTGTGAGTAGGTAATACTGACCTCTCTGCGTGAGCTTGGTGGAGCAGAGCTTGGTGTGCACGGCGAGCGCGTCCCTCGCTACGAGCTGCAGCACGCCGCGCGCCAGCCCGTGTGTGTGTGTGTGTGTGTGTGAGTAGGTAATACTGACCTCTCTGCGTGAGCTTGGTGGAGCAGAGCTTGGTGTGCACGGCGAGCGCGTCCCTCGCTACGAGCTGCAGCACGCCGCGCGCCAGCCCGTGTGTGTGTGTGTGTGTGTGTGAGTAGGTAATACTGACCTCTCTGCGTGAGCTTGGTGGAGCAGAGCTTGGTGTGCACGGCGAGCGCGTCCCTCGCTACGAGCTGCAGCACGCCGCGCGCCAGCCCGTGTGTGTGTGTGTGTGTGTGTGAGTAGGTAATACTGACCTCTCTGCGTGAGCTTGGTGGAGCAGAGCTTGGTGTGCACGGCGAGCGCGTCCCTCGCTACGAGCTGCAGCACGCCGCGCGCCAGCCCGTGTGTGTGTGTGTGTGTGTGTGAGTAGGTAATACTGACCTCTCTGCGTGAGCTTGGTGGAGCAGAGCTTGGTGTGCACGGCGAGCGCGTCCCTCGCTACGAGCTGCAGCACGCCGCGCGCCAGCCCGTGTGTGTGTGTGTGTGTGTGTGAGTAGGTAATACTGACCTCTCTGCGTGAGCTTGGTGGAGCAGAGCTTGGTGTGCACGGCGAGCGCGTCCCTCGCTACGAGCTGCAGCACGCCGCGCGCCAGCCCGTGTGTGTGTGTGTGTGTGTGTGAGTAGGTAATACTGACCTCTCTGCGTGAGCTTGGTGGAGCAGAGCTTGGTGTGCACGGCGAGCGCGTCCCTCGCTACGAGCTGCAGCACGCCGCGCGCCAGCCCGTGTGTGTGTGTGTGTGTGTGAGTAGGTAATACTGACCTCTCTGCGTGAGCTTGGTGGAGCAGAGCTTGGTGTGCACGGCGAGCGCGTCCCTCGCTACGAGCTGCAGCACGCCGCGCGCCAGCCCGTGTGTGTGTGTGTGTGTGTGTGAGTAGGTAATACTGACCTCTCTGCGTGAGCTTGGTGGAGCAGAGCTTGGTGTGCACGGCGAGCGCGTCCCTCGCTACGAGCTGCAGCACGCCGCGCGCCAGCCCGTGTGTGTGTGTGTGTGTGTGTGAGTAGGTAATACTGACCTCTCTGCGTGAGCTTGGTGGAGCAGAGCTTGGTGTGCACGGCGAGCGCGTCCCTCGCTACGAGCTGCAGCACGCCGCGCGCCAGCCCGTGTGTGTGTGTGTGTGTGTGTGAGTAGGTAATACTGACCTCTCTGCGTGAGCTTGGTGGAGCAGAGCTTG
This sequence comes from Spodoptera frugiperda, assembly GCF_023101765.2. Taxonomy (NCBI): domain Eukaryota; kingdom Metazoa; phylum Arthropoda; class Insecta; order Lepidoptera; family Noctuidae; genus Spodoptera; species Spodoptera frugiperda. The sequence continues at coordinate 94,601 of NC_064224.1, read as the reverse complement.
GTGTGCACGGCGAGCGCGTCCCTCGCTACGAGCTGCAGCACGCCGCGCGCCAGCCCGTGTGTGTGTGTGTGTGTGTGTGAGTAGGTAATACTGACCTCTCTGCGTGAGCTTGGTGGAGCAGAGCTTGGTGTGCACGGCGAGCGCGTCCCTCGCTACGAGCTGCAGCACGCCGCGCGCCAGCCCGTGTGTGTGTGTGTGTGTGTGTGAGTAGGTAATACTGACCTCTCTGCGTGAGCTTGGTGGAGCAGAGCTTGGTGTGCACGGCGAGCGCGTCCCTCGCTACGAGCTGCAGCACGCCGCGCGCCAGCCCGTGTGTGTGTGTGTGTGTGTGTGAGTAGGTAATACTGACCTCTCTGCGTGAGCTTGGTGGAGCAGAGCTTGGTGTGCACGGCGAGCGCGTCCCTCGCTACGAGCTGCAGCACGCCGCGCGCCAGCCCGTGCTCCGCGCCCGCCGGCAGCTCGTCGCGCCGGGACGGCAGGCCCAGGCACGTCTCCTCCGCCTCGGATTGATTCGCGCGCTTGTCGATCTAGATACAAATGTCATTTTTAGATTTCTGTGTACTAAAAAGTAGTTTTAGATTCCATTCCATTCCTACCCCTATTTTAAACCGGAGCTCTAGTAAACCCTAGGTTGTCCGTAACTCCAGATAGTTTTAGAGCTTATAAACCACATTTGTAACAGGTAAGATAAAGGTTTGAACGGTAAATCACAGAAGAATTTATAAAGGTTTTCATTATTTTTGGGGGTTCAATGAGCTTTTATATAACTTTGAAAGTCCATACATTGTTTTCTAGAGGTAAGATAAATATTTTTAAGTTAAGATAAAGAGGAATTGAGATATTTTACTAGCAGCAAATGGGAAAAACGTGACTTTATGGAGACATCTATTTTTGAGTGTGATGTAATTAAGACTTAATTTAGATGATTAAACTCAGAAATTTTATGTTAGTCAGATAAAATGAAAACCAATGATATAACCATCAAAAATTAGGTACTTAGACGAAGATAAATAAATTGGATTATCACAATAGTCTTCAATATAAAATAGCTATGATCATGCTTGATTGATTTAGCCATATACATAAGTGGATACATTTGTTCCAAAATTATACACAATAGACATAAATTCCAATTATTGAAAAACCAACCTTATAAACACACAGATTATGTTGAGTATCGGGTGTAGTGGTGCCCTCTCGCTGCATTAGCCGTAGGTATGAGAGAGCGAAGTGTCTCTCCGCTCGGTCTTTAGCTTCGTTCGAGGAACGGTGACGACAGAGGAATACTAAGTGGGCTTCTTTAAACTCTTCTATGTTAAGGCACACCTGTGAAGAAAATTGGGTATTTTAGAAAGTATTATGTAAGATCCAGTATTCTATTCCCCAGGTCAGCTCATATCCTATCTATATACCAAATTTCATCAAAATCCGTTTAGTAGTTTTTATTATAACGTCACGCCTTTAATCCCCAAGGGGTAGGCAGAGGTGCACATTATGGCACGTAATGCCAATGTACACCCACATTTCACAATTTATGTTGTAAGTCCCATGTAATAGGGGGTGAGCCTATTGCCATATACCGGGCATATTTCCAGACTCCGTGCTACCACTGAGAAATTTTCGAAAAACCGAAAAAAAACCAGTAATACTTCGCCCAACTCGGCGATCGAACCCGAGACCCTTTGTTTGGCAGTCGCACGTGCACCCACTCGACTAACGATGCTGTATTCCAAATTTCATCGAAATCAGTTCAGTAGTTTTAGCATGATTGACGGACAAACATCCAAACAAACTTAGTGAGATTAACACGAGTCTAATCTGGTAATGAATGGCAAATTAGTGAATTAAAAGTACCTTAGTATACTTTGAATATAACTTTATAATAAAAACAGAATTTTACCTTAAAGGTTTCCTGCCACCGAGGTCGATCGTCGTGGTAGTACACTACAGACGTGTACTCATTTGCTAATGGAACTCCTGCGCCGACTGATATTACGCCCTGTGAATTACAATGCGATGTAAGTACAAGTTCAACAATAGGCTAGTTTCCTGCTAGTCGAATTCAATACTTTTATCGAAACGTCAAAAACGATTATGAAATTTTGTGTTATGACGTCACTAGATGTTTACGTCAAATAACATACGGTACTTATTTCTCAAAATATAATAAAAACAATTCAGAATATAAATATATTGTCAAATTAATAAATTAAAGTGTTATATGATTATTTTGTTATATTGTATTATATTGCAATGTCAAAACAATTATTTTTTTACCTAGGAATCAATTATAGCACACTTTTTCGCAACACAAATTGCTAATTAAACTCAATTTTTAAAGTATATAATTACAAAAGCAAGAATAAACCATTTAAAAAAAAAACAAAGAGCTAAGCAAAATTCACCCTTATTACCACGACACACGATAAAAAAATCAACAAGCACTCACCGGAAAAGTCTGTCCATGTTTATCGACAACTTTGGCGATTAATTCAATGTTCCTCTCGGAGGACTTGCCCCCTCCCTTGGAGAAGGAGCCTCCACAAATAGTGACGTAGAGGTCGTTGCGGGCGTCTCCTGGCATTATTACTTCGGAAAATCCCATCTTGCGAGCTACCGCTGTGTTACCTACTACTAGATGCGGATTTTCTTCGCGAATCTGTTGTAGAAAGAGTTTTATTACATACAAAAATACATTTGAGTTCGGCATCGATACAATAACAACCCCTACAATTTTTTTTATATTTATATTTTTATTATACAGACAGCAATTACTATGCTTTGTGTTTCGGGTGTCGATAGGCGGCGGCGATTGCTTACCATCAGGTGACCCGTGTGCCTGTTTACCGGCTTATACCATAAAATAATAATAATTAATAGCATGATTATGTATTATTAGTATGGTATGGTTTAGTATAGTATTGTTGTATTAATATGGGCCTTCGTTGCCTGATGTAAATGAATGAATAAATAAAATACAAATCCATCATACCTGTTTCAAATCTCCCTCTACCAGCATCACAGAGACCCACAATCCTTGTGAATGTTTAGCGTCCTTGATGTCACGGTTCGCAATGATCTTCTTTAGCAAAGAGTCCAAATTCTCCTTTTCATATCTGCAAGAATAATTGTTTTAGTTAGCTTTTGAATAATTACACTCTTATTGTTAATTCTGGCAAATATATAAATGTGAATTATTGTTGATATTTAGTATTGAAATTTCATTCAGCTGCTATCGCGTTTTATGTGCAATCTAGATTTATAAATTTAATTTAAGGACCATAGATAACTTAATCTTATATAATCTGGAACTTATTCTAAAGTAAACACGTTTTTGCTATTCAGTGCAGAGTGAAGCTTTTAATTATTTAAAAAAAATATTACAACGGAGGTACCATAGACAAGTAAACTTACACTGTTCTATAAATCTATAGCCATTACAACTCACATTTAATATACTAGATGGCGGTAGTAGTTACATTTTGATACACAATCATATGCATTATCAACACCCCCACTTATCAAAATAAACTAAATATTACAATGTGCAAACTTAACATCTAATTTAACATCTTTAGAATACCCAATGATTCCATAAATTTGTAGTGTTTAACAGAACCCAGGCCCTTTGTCAACAAATCTGCTGGCATCTCATTTGTAGACAAATAAGTGATTTCTACTTTTCCACTTTTGACAGTTTCTCTTACAAAATGATGTTTAACATCAATATGTTTTGTCCTGTTGTGACATTGATGATTAGAAGCCATGCGCAATGCACTTTGATTATCACAATACAATCTAATTGTTAACAAAGATCCGGTTAGTTCACACAATAGTTCTCTAAGATATACTGCTTCCCTACAAGCTTCCGAGAGTGCAACATATTCGGCTTCAGTGCTTGACAGAGCAGTAACTCTCTGCTTTCTACTTTGCCATGAGACGGCTGAGCCTGACATAACAAAACAAAATCCAGTGTATGATTTTCTATCTAGGCTATCACTTGCCCAATCAGCATCAACAAAACCTTGTAAACTTTCTCCTTGACTACTGAATTTTAAACAATACATTTTAGTTTTCTTTAGGTATTTAAGAACTCTTTTAGCATAGTTCCAATGTTCAACACTGTAGCAAGTATTAAATTGACTTAAATAACTAACAGAGTAGGTGATATCTGGTCTTGTCATGACTGCCAGATACATAAGACAACCTAAGAGTTTTTGATAACTAAGTCCTATTGTACATTTTTCTGCTTTTGGTACATTCAATTTATTCTCAATGGGTGTATCAGCTGTTCTACAATCAGTCATATGAAATTTTAACAATAATTCTTCTATGTACTGCTGCTGATCTACAGTTATCACATAGTTATTACTATCCTTCTTAACACTTATATTCATACCTAGATAACGCTTAACTTCACCCAAGTCTTTAATTTCAAATTCAGATTTTAAAATACATTTTAACTTCTCAGTCTCAACTTTACTATCAGAAAATATAAGAAAGTCATCAACATAAACTGCTAATATAATTTTTACATCTTTACACATCTTTGTAAATAAACATGGCTCTTGTGTACAGTTCTTGTAATTATTTTTACATAAAACATCCCTAATTCTCTCATACCAAGCTAAGGCGGATTGTTTTAATCCATATACTGCCTTTTTGAGTTTAAGTACTTTCCCTGACATTTCTGATACAAAGCCTTCAGGTGCACACATATAAATGTCCTCTTTCAAATTACTATTTAGATAAGCAGTCTTAACATCTAATTGAGTAATGTCCAGTCCTAATTTAACACTTATAGCGAACAATAATCTTAATGTTGAGTGCCGCACCACTGGTGAAAAGGTTTCACTATAGTCCAGTCCATATTTTTGGGTAAAACCCTTAGCGACCAATCGCGCACGATATTGCACTTCACTATCACTATTGACCTTTCTCTTTAACACCCACCGACACTGCACAATTGTAGCTCCTTTTGGAGGATCGATGAGCTCGAAAACTTCATTCTTTCTGAACGATTCTATCTCCTCATCCATTGCCTTCCGCCATTGCTCACTTTCAGGACTTCTTAGAGCTTCTGTCACCGTCAGTTCTGTCTCCTCCATAGCCAACAAGCCCGTCTGATTGTACCTTGCTGGTTTACGTATCACCCTCTTTGGTCTATCGTTGATGTGTTCTGGTGATTCAACTGGGCTGCTGTTTGATGATGAGTATTCAGGAACATAAGTCTCATCAGCTTCATAGAATGTTATCTGGGATGAGTCACTGTCATGGTTTTCTTCAGTATCTAGTTCTGATCGTTCTAGGCATTCCTCCCCCACTGAACGATCATTTCCTACAGGAACAGTTGAGCCTTCTTCTATACACCATGTTGTTTCATCAGTGGTGGACATTCCTGATTCAATTACCACTACATCTCGACTTGTAGTAACCACGTTCTTGACAGGATCATATACCCGGTAGCCCTTTACATGTTCTGAATAACCAACAAGAATGTGTTGTTGAGCTTTCTTGTCCCACTTGGTTCTTCTTTCCTTGGGAACATGTACCATAACTGGACTGCCGAAGATCCTTATATGGCTCAAGATTGGTTTTCTTCCATGCCACATCTCATATGGTGTCTTGTCATGGAGGCCGGACGCTATTGATCTATTTTTTAAGTACACTGCAGTGGACACTGCCTCTGCCCAAAACTTTTTATGTAACTTTGCGTCAAACAACATGCATCTTGCTTTTTCAACAATTGTTCTGTTGTTTCTCTCTGACATACCATTTTGTTCTGGTGTGTATGGGTTGGTTTTCTGGTGTATGATGCCAAATGTTTTCAAAAATCCCTCCATTTCCTTCGAACAAAACTCTCCACCATTGTCCGTCCGTAATATTTTAATAATGACATTTTTCTGGTTCTCCACCATGGATTTGAATTCTCTGAAGTATTTGTAAACCTCATTTTTCTCTTTCATGAAGTAGACGAATGACATGCGACTGTAATCGTCCACAAAAAGGAGGAAGTATTTCGACAATCCGATAGATTTAGTCTCCATTGGCCCACATACATCAGCATGCACAATTTCCAGCACCATTGTAGCTCTTGTGCCTGTGGGGAACGGTAGTCGGGATTGTTTGCCCTCACAACAAACCGCACAGTTTGATTTTGTCACTTCATAAGAGTCTTTATACTCAACACCTTCCACAGCACCATTCTTCATTTTGATTAAGTCTTTTGTGTTTATGTGACCTAACCTCCTGTGCCATAACAAAGCGTTATCTCTGGCAATCAAACATTTTGTCACTGGTGTTTTACATAAATCTAGTTTATAGACACCATCAATGAGGTTAGCAACAGCCACTAATTCATTATTTGCATTGTGAATTAAACACTGACTATCGGAGAAAGTAACACTGTTGTTGTTTTTTATCATTTGGCTCACTGATAATAAATTTGTAGTGAGGCTTGGTACACACAGAACCTCTTTAATTGTAATGTCATAACCTTGCTGTGTTGATATTTCTATACTGCCTTTGCACACTACCTGAAGTTTCTCATTATTAGCAATCATAATTTCTGAGCATGTCTTTGGACTTGATACATCCTGTAACCAACTTTGGACAGCAGTCATGTGAACACTGGCTCCTGAGTCCACGTACCACTCGTCTTTACTGTATCTAGCACTCAAGAATACAGCACTAAATGCATTAGACGACTTATTTCTGCTTGATTTTTCTAACATTGGACAATGATTGCGATAATGACCAGTATTTTTGCATTTGTAGCAGGTTATATTACTTTTATTTGCCACTTTGTCGTTTGAGTTTGATTTCCGACCGTTTCCGCTTTGATCGGTGTTGCCAGCTCTGGGTTTTGATTTCGCCCATTTTGAGGCAAACGCCGCTTCATTTTTCTGCGTTTCTTTCGAGGTCACTCCCATCAATTCTAACGGCTCTGAATCTAGTAATTTTGTCTTAATAACGTCAGCCGTAATCGCAATACCCGAATGTTCAATAGCCATGATCATAGGTGTGAATTTATCCGGTAATCCTGCTAGCATTAACGATCCAATCCATTGATCTGTAATTTCGAAACCGGTTCCACATAACCTTTGCGATGTCTCCACAATTTGAGTCACGTATGTGGTCATATCTTCACAATTTTCCCGTCGTATTGAAATCAAGTGACGTAATAACGAAATCTTCCTCGAAAATCCTGAGTCGTCAAACAGAGATTTGAGTTTATCCCACAACTCCTTCGAAGTTTTCGTCGTCTTGATATGCACGTACAAAGTCGGGTCGATGGTTAAGCATATTTTGGCCCGAGCCTTCAGATCATCTTCGGGTTTAATGTCTTTTCCTACCACCGGCTTTACACAATGTAGCATGCCTTCCAACACGAGCACATTTTCAACTGCAAATGTCCACTCATCAAAGTTTTCCCGGCCTTTTAATTTAGGCACACTGGCTAAATAGTTCGTTGACATCTTGCACAGCACAATCGTGATCAAAAAACTAACTTTTATTACTATACTTTTATGAAACGTTTAAGCCCATAACCTCTAAAGTAAACACGTTTTTGCTATTCAGTGCAGAGTGAAGCTTTTAATTATTTAAAAAAATATTACAACGGAGGTACCATAGACAAGTAAACTTACACTGTTCTATAAATCTATAGCCATTACAACTCACATTTAATATACTAGATGGCGGTAGTAGTTACATTTTGATACACAATCATATGCATTATCAACAGTTATAACACTAATGGTGAAAAGTGGGTGTACAATTTTTTGGCGAAAGCAATTTTGGCGACTTTAGGCTGTTGCCTTGACAAATTATTATTTGATTCCGATATGACAACATTGTATTCTATCAAACATAAAGTAACTGATGAAAAGTGGGCGTCACATTGAATATGCACCTCTGCTTACCCCTTCTAGGTATAAAATTACATCTAAGTGTAAACAACTCAATACTCACGCATAAAAAGGCACTAGTATGTGTTTGTCAGGGCTCGGACAGTCGATGTTGACGTATCGCTTGATGTCTGCGCAGGCGACGCCGAACGGACGACGCATGGAACGACCCGACGGTGATACCGCCGGCGGCGTTTGGGCTACTGAGCTGCGTCTGGGAATATTAAATGTTTTAGTTAGAGACTTTTAGTGATTAAAAACTTCAAATGTATTTCTTAGAAACATATTTATCCATCAAACGTCGGTATACGCTAAGGACTGGGGTCGTCATTTAATGTTTATACATGCACAATGACTAAGCAGTTAGTTAGAGCAGTCGAAAACTTACCTATTATCAATATTCTGCGCGTCCATATTTCCTATCCGTACAATATTTGACACCAAATATATTTTCTCACTCTTTATTATATCGCTACCGAAATCCTGAAACAAAACATAATATTATAATTAATTTTATTTTAGAAAGCTGTGATTTCTTCAAAAAACTTTCTCGAAGAGACCTGGTGCGAATCGGTTTTTTTTCGAATAACTATCGTGAGTTATTATAGTTCTGTATCAACTATTATTATTTTGATATAAATTAACAAAAAAACACGATACAAATATAGGCAGCGCGACGTCGCTGCGTCTGCGCACGCTGCTCATGATGAAGAATCCTCTATGACTCAAAGACTATTTAGAGCTTTTTTCTATTATATATACATGATTTTTAGTTAATTTATAAAAAATATAATAACGAAAAGTTTCCGTAACAACCTGCACGGTGTCTGGGCAACTCGCTGCCGCACAACGGGTAGCGGGTTCGATTCCCGTCATTACGGAGTAACTATTTATGTGATTTACAAATAGTTGTTTCCGATCTGGGTGTCACGTGCATGTGAAATTGTATATTTGTAAACGAACCCACGACAAAGGAGAAAATCCTAGTAAGGGGGCAACGTTTTAAAAAAAGAATGCCCTATTGGGCCCCATCTATATGATATTAATAGTAATATATAATATTAGTACATTAAATAATAGTAAACAATACTCACAGTAAACACGACTAAGGCAGAACTGACGTGGTTTGTAGGCCACCGTAGCAACAAATGTTCGGTTAGCTTAGCGCCCGACGCATCGTGTAGAGCTAGGGCTATTTCTGCTGGCTCGTTCATACGACACACGAAGTTGTGGACGCGAACCGCTATGGTGTAGGTTCGAGCCCCGGGTGGGGTTGCTGGTGGAGGTGTTACGGGGGTTGTTTCCTAAAAGAAAGAGGAGTTTTTGGTTGTATTTGTGGGTGTAATTGAAGAATATCGCAATGGGTATACTGGGTTCTAAAGGGGCAGGCTTTTGTTCAGCAGCGGACGTCTCCCAGCTGATGATGATGAATTAAAGAAAGAAGTTCTTGAAGGCTTATTTTGAACTTTACTCGTATCTATGTGTTAGGTAAAGTACCTACTAATGCCGTGATTTTTTATTACAATTTCTTTGTCAATAACACAACTGAGGCCTTACCACGAGCTTGCTTTACGTTAAACTAGATCGAAATGAAAGCGCGTTCAGCGCTCTGAACCCATAGTACAAGTTTGCTTTACGTACGTGACGCCGGCCAAGCAAGAGCCGAACGCGGTCTCGTTTCATTAAACCTCTGGCTAAAAGCAAAACCATACTTCTTCAACTATCAAATAATGTATATTCAACCTTGGTCTCATAAAAATAAGATACATATTTCAACAAAGACAAATGAAAAGACTCACCATATTCTTCTCAATACGAGCGTTGGCGTCATCGTGTAAAGCATTTAGTTTGTAAGTGGAGATCTTCAGAGGATCAACCAGCTGACCGTTTGCAGTTCTCACAGCTAGCTCCATGCCTAGGGTTCTGTAAAAAAAATGATTAACGGTAGATTAAAATCTTATAAAAATTCCCATCGATTTTGCTTTTATAACCGTTTTGACCTGCAGAGAGGGGTCTATGTTTTATCTTGATATTGCATTGTTTACGCCTACTAAGGGACTACATATTTGACAGACGCAATTGGCAAGAGTGCTCTTTGATAAAGCACATAATCTCGCGTAATATATTATAATTTTTATAAAGTCAAAGCATTTATTTCAATTAATCTTTAATTAAGCTTTGAATGCCAAAATGTAGCTTTGAATGTAATAGGGGTAATATAGACACGTAATAGGGGGTGAACCTATTGCCATATAATGGGTACAATACCAGACTCCGTGCTACTACTAAGAAATTTTCGAAAAGTAGCAATAATACTAAAGCAGTAAAACTTTGCCCGACCCGGGGAATCGAACCCGAAACCCCTTGCCCGGTAGTCGCACTTGCGACCACTCGACTAACGAGGCCGTCTTTTTATTAAGTACTTTAAAATTATTTATGCATGTACCTGTTTCCCTTATCTATAGTGAAGACAGCAGTCCTGGCGACTTTCCGTAGCGTGTCCTGAGGCAATGCTCCCGAGGCGGCCTGAGCTCTCAACTCTAGCAGCGCTCGCATGCTCACCTCCATAAACTTAAGACGCTCATCGTTGTTCTGTAAAGGAGAAAGCAGACTTGTTACTCAAGGGATAAAGTTTAGATTGCTTTGTAGTTTCATAGTCAGTTATCAACTTGTGACGTTTAAGCAGACTAAAATAAGACCTATTTCTTTATAAAGTAAGGTTTACATTGCATTTTCAGTGATAAACTTGAAAGGTTCTGTGAAAAAAAGAAAAGTATAGATTTGAATACATATTTTTTTGAGGTACCATTAGAAAGTTTAATTTTCAGAGAGTGATATCGAACACTTTATTTATATAATATCGAATATTATGTAAACGGTACATTTGATCGATACTTACAACGTACAACTTCTTGCAATGCTCCAACCATTCTCTTAGAGTAACGGCTATGTCGTGGACCACGCCGATACCACCAGCTGACGCGACCACCGTACCACCACATCTAGAAGTAAAAGAAACAAGAATAAGCACTCAATTTCCACTAAAATAAATGATAAAGGTATTAAAGAAGAGTACGAATTTAATTCAATACGATAGCTTAAATAAACCTTATTTAATTAGTGTTATTTATAAGCATAGTGTTATTTTTATTTATTTATTTATCAGTCACGGTCATCCCACTGCAGGGCAAAGGCCTTTACCCTCTTTCACTCGTCTTTTCGTAGAACTTTCTGTGACCAATACTTTTCAATATACGTCTAGCTAATCCAGCCATCTCCTTCTGGGCCTAACGCGACGTCTATAGACGTTAAGTGGGCTCCACTCAGTAGTGAGTTTTAAAGGTTGCTTTTCATACGACATCCGATACCAATTAATTAAATACTTGTATCAGAAAATATTAATCAATAAGTAAAAGAAAACACGCTAATTTCTCCGGTTCTTTGCTCCAAAGTGCCACAAAAAGCCAGGGTCAAAACCCATACCAATATTACTGAACTTTAATACAAAATATACCTACATAACATAAACAATAGCAGTTAAAAACAGGCTCGTACAATGTACAATGTACAGCCAAAATGTGCGTAATAAGAAAAGTTTTCAAGAGTTCCGATGTAGAACATAACAATAATTGGCTTTCCTCCAGTTAACCAAGTTGTAATGGAAACAACAATAATATGGGCTGATTATATTATATTATTTAGGTATTATTATAAACGGTAACCTTTTTGTTTTTAGGATAAGGATCAAGTCATACACCAAAACAATTCCTAACTTCGTGATATTAATATAAGTGGCTGTGGCTTTTTTTCATCATAGAGGAAAGTCATCCAATGACTTCTCTCGAGGCGAGACCACCCCGTCCCTACTACTGCTCTTCAACCTGGAGCCCCGGTAAACCCGCTAGGTAGTCCGCAGCTCCGGGTCGGGCATTATCCTTATTGAACCCCTTCTGCGGTGGTGTAATGGCTCTTTGAAACGCAGATCTCGACGCGCCGTACGTTCAAGTCAAGTTCTGATCTGACGGCGAGCTACCCTTGCTCGCCATGGCCACATAAAGATAACAGAGGGTAAAGACAAGGGTGACTTAAGCATTCATTTGGAGAAAACTAAGAAGCCCCATAGTATTAAAATAAGATCCCCCTTATTATATTACACAGATGGTAAAACAATAATGTTGAAAGTAATACCTAACCACGTCTTAATCATTGTACAACGTACTCATATGAATCGATCTACACTCCAAGATGGCCATCCGACAATATAAAATATTATTGTATCTTAGAGAAGTCAGTACGAAAACATTTACAAATGGATCTAAATGGAGTATCAAACCTGATGACTAAAATAAAGGAATTCAATGAATAAGAGTTAAGAATAAATAATAACATTCTTTTAACAGTAAGCTAGTTGATGCTTATACCGATGATAATATTAATTTAAAGTGAGGGGAATTTAATATCGAATTACTTGTCCAGTTGTCCCATGTTTACAAGGCATTACTACTAAAGGTCTGCCCGCAGCACCGATCACATTACGGAGAAAAAAAATCCAGTATCAATTCGAAAATGTATCTACCCAGTAATTAGATATAGAAGAGAGGTGAATAAAATCGGAAAGAACAAATAAGAGGACCCAAAATACCGAATATACCCAAATGTCATTCTAAGTTTATTTCTCTAGAAACTACAAAAAATATTAAACTTCGAAGCAAGCAGACTACAATGAAATTTAATGACGATGTTCAATGGTCATGCAGGTAAACCAAGTCCTTTCTGTCAAACTTCTCTATTAGATTTTCTATTTTGATATACACAAAGTCGAAAATCCAATAACAAAATTGATAGAATGTAGCAGGTCGACCATTACAACGAATGTGCCTATGCTATGCTCGGATTCTGTGATAGTCGTCAATCAACTTTATCATAATTTCATTAAAATCAGTACCTTTTGGTAGTTGCAGCAGAAGAACGCATTCGGCGCTTTGATTGGATGGTTTATTTGAGCCGGCAAATCAGAGCGCCGAACGCTCTCTCGTTACGATTAAAAAAAAAGCAACGTCGCGCCTTTTATTCCCGGAGGGTTAGGTAGAGGTGCACATTACGTCACGTAAAATCGTCCGCTATACAATGTACACCCACTTTTCACCATTTGTGTTATAAGTCCCATGTAATAGGGGGAGCCTACAATTCCAGACTCCGTGCTACTATTGAGAATACGATTACTTAAAACATAAAGCAAACTCGTACTAAGGCAGCATTATTCAATTCATCTATTGACAAACACGCTTTTAGTCATAAATAGTAAATACTACTACTACTAAAACTATAGTACTTTTATACGGGTCTGGGAATCGGGTTAAACCCTTCGGGTGATTAAACTAATAAATGTAGTTTATGAGTCAATAGTAGAGTAGAATATTTATAAGCATTTATTTCCTTTAACGCTGTGAGTTAGTATTGAAGTGTTGGTCGATCAAAGACTACTTCTTTTTATGGTTTAAGCTAGTTTTTTCATTGGGGCAAACGAGCAAAGGAATCGCCTGATGGTAAGCAATCATGGCCGCACTTAGAAACCCGCTACGGGTGCTGCTACTAGTATTTTAAATAAAACTACGTTTAAAACAACCGACATCAAAAGCCATACAATAAAAACACGTGTTAAATTGCAAACCTCCATTTTACATTTATACAGGTAATATAACCAAAACCTTCTCCTTAGTCTGAAAAATACTTTGTTGAAAACCGTATCAAAATCGTTTTAGCCAAACGAGAGATAATCGCGCACAAACCCTCATACATGCATACAAGTCAAACTGAGAACCTATTTTTTTTGAAATAGGTTAAAAAGGATGTTTTTTTTTCTTAAAACTTTTAATTAGTTTGTAAATATTTCAGTTGCAAGTCAGTTTCCAATGCGAGGAAATAAACAGTAACAATTTTAAACGACATTTCTCTGATTTCAAGCCTAATTAGTCCCGGTAATAACAAATTTATCGTCACATTTAGCATTAAATGTAGTGTTACGGAAAACGTTATGCGGAAATTATATTCAGGACAGTGATTAACAGTTGTACTCTACAATAGAATTAACAAGCCAATTACAAATACAGAGTGTAAACAGAACGCTCTCGCTCTCAAATACGGCAAATGGGTGATGATGAAAAAAATTTTTTATTAAAAAAAAAAAGAAGGAATTCAATGTTTGTTTTATGTAATAATAGTTGTAATCAACTGCTTAAGGCTGATGTTTATTTATTAGTTAAAGGTTTTCCTACAGCTTTTGTATAAAGTCACTTTTGGACTTACATATACAGTCGCCAATTATATTAATGTTGCATGAACAACACGAAAATAAAAACGATTAAAATTATGAAAACAAAAAATATTGTAACGTTTTTCGAGAGCGTTCCGTTTACAGCCTGTATAGACAAATAATGTACCAAAATTTATTGGATTTATAGCCGATTTCACCATCGACCCTAACTAATGTATCTCTCAACTAAAAGTTTCTTTGCGTGGCGTAGCACCTAAACTAACTCCTTACTTGTACTGTTAGCTACTACTTAACTATACAATACTAGCGGACCCGACAGACGTTGTCCTGTCTACACGTTAATTTGAAAATTTTAAACTTTTTTAATAAGCTAAAACATTCTGGACCTTTTTGATGAAAATTATTATTCAAATGTTATGACAATATCTAACGTCATTAATATTTGACACTGCGATGGTAGCGCCGTCCGTCGGATCCGATGTAAAACATTCCAAAATCAACAACTACTAATAAATTAACAATTAATTAAAAAAACATTGTCCAGCGGACAAAATTGTGAATCTAAACCATTCTCAGATCCTGATTTTGATGAAATTTTTTGTGTGTGTTCCTTGAACATCGTTTAAGAGAAGTTCAGTGATATACACACTTACAGAAGAATTATATATATAAAGATGGAGATCAGTCATTTACAAGTATTACTAGTCTACAGGAGCATAATACAACTAAATATTTCGAAGAATAAATTTTCAAACAAAATAAATGATTAAATTAATCAAGTATCAAATTCTGTATGAACAGCTCCATGTTCCTTGATCACAGAAAAGCTGTAAAGTTTATAGGTTGTCTAGAAATGTTATGGTCATGTGGCGCCGCTGTTGCAATTGCAAAGTCGTTATTTGTAGTGTTCAAATTAGCTCAAAGAGAATAAAAGTACAGTTTTGGCTTAACAACTGGGCCTATTTCAGTAATTTTCGTATATCGTCAGCCAAAATGATAACAAATATGTGTTTTAAATTAAGTCATAAGAGATCTTCCCATAAAGGATATATCAGTGAAAACCAAAATCATCGTTTAATGTCACTTAAACTTAGGGGTTCCTTAAAAACTAAGAATACAGGGCAATAGAACAGATGATCAATAGGTATTATAAATCCAATCATTTACGTCACACGTCGTAAATAAACGTAAAAGATTTGACTCATAGTACAACATCAGACTACAAGTCACCAAAGACCAGTGATTCATACGACTTCCGTCTTACGGTCAAACATAATATGACCTTTAAGGGCGCCCATTAGGACCAAGGTGGACCATTTGGTCCTTTTGCCCTAGAACCATTCCTATCCAACCAATTAACATAAAAAAATAACTAATTGACGGGGTCAATGACCGTGATTGATAATCGTTGGCATTGCCGAATGAATCACCATTGTGCACATGTGTGTGTGTGTGTGTCTGTGTGTGTCAACCGGCTGCCGTTTAATTGAAATATTATCAGTTAGCAGTCATTTGCTGCTTTATATTGTTTGTGTGTAATATAATATACAGTAATCTTTCTCGTGTTTTACTGTTTGTGCTGGATTGGGTATCAAATTGTGTGATCTAGTATCACCTTTATGCAGTTACAAAACTGTAGTTTAATAACCGCAATAAAGGACTAATTTGAGTTTGTTCAGAAATTACACTAGATAATTTAATCTCGATCTTAATCCTCGACAATTAAAGTTTTATTTCCGTGAAAACGGTGAAAATAAGGATAATGATAATAGAACAGAATGTTAAAAGTCCTTTAAATAATTCAGAAGTCAATTAAACCCTTCCTTGTAACCCTCTTAGACTCCGAACCACCACAAAAATAAATCTTACGTGTATAAACCTCTTACCTGTCAACCACACAGTCTCTTATCTGCACATAGCTCTTGGGGAAGGCGCCACTGACATCCTTCTTGAGGCTCTTGCCCCAATACCAGGAGTCCGTCTCTCGCTCAAGGTGCAGTAGCTCGCCGACGTCAAACGAGAGATGGAGGGAGCCGGGTTTGGCTGTGAAGTTGTATATGGCTGTGGAAGATAGAGAAAATTACTTATAACATTGTTCAGATGTATGGTAACAGCAGAGTAAAAAGGATGGAGGGAGCCGGGTTTGGCTGTGAAGTTGTATATGGCTGTGGAAGAAAGAAGAAATTACTTATAACATTGTATGGTAACACCAGAATAAAAAAACATTCTTCACCACTACCTCTTATGGTGTCTTTCTGCGAGAAATGTAGCATAGCTACATAGCACATTAGTTGTAACCTATAAAACTATATGACCATTACCACTAATACTAAGCTATGTAACTAGGTGAGAAAGATGCGCTGCTTGAGTATGGCAAAGCAACCTAACTCTTCACGGGGGTGTGGTAAGAACTGAATTATGGAACAGAGACTACCAGTAGTGCTCTTTGATAAAACTACCTAAAACTTTTAAACTAGGATATTCTGGAACGTAGATCTAAGCAAGACTGTGTATTTTTAACGTGTTTCTATAACAAGTACCTAACACAAAAATATTTTTATGTTAAACGGTTTTAATAGGCTTATATTGTATGACCTTCAAGATTAACAGTATGTACCAAATCTCAGATCGATCGGACGTCAGCAAGGGGGTTAAATTCCAATTACTAAATTGAACCCAAACAAACAAACGGGTCAAGCTAAATCAGGAGACGAGAAGTTTAATGGTAATACCTCATCTCCCATGAGCGACTATCATACCTATACAAATACACCAGACAGCATTTTAGAGTACCACAGAAGCTACTAGCAAATTTTCAATACCCAAAAAATCCCCATAATATTTAGTCCAACTCGAATATTTAACGGGGCAGTACTGTTCTAGTGAAATTATAAGGAAAATTAATAATTCCTTACCTACACCAATTAGACCGCTTTTTCCCTGAGAGGATCGGCGGTGAATATTATTTTCATTTAATTTTGTTTCCTTTCAATAACAGACGATTTATATGAACTAAAAATGTCGGTCGTCTGGACATAATTGATAAATTAATTTAACATTTGGTAGCTATACTTAAGTACCTACATAATGTGATTGACACGTAATTACTTATATGTTATAGTAATATAGACTTTAACTTAAATTACTATTAGGTATATTGTGTCATGACCTACAGTTATTTATAGTTTCATTTATTACGCTACTACGAAATGATTTATCCATCCTGTTAACTGGTTTACTAATGCAGATTGGTAACATTGTTATTTTAGTTTTTCCGGTATTAAATATAAGTATTCCATTTAAATTTTTCTATGGTGTAAGCCGGTAAACGAGCAGACGGATCACTCACACAACGAAACACAACGCAAACGTTGTTTCACGACGGTTTTCTGTGAGGCCGTGGTATCACTCCGGTCGAACCGGCCCATTCGTGCCGAAACATACCTCTCCCATATCTCAATAATTATTAAGTTTTTATAAGACTGCAATTGCATTGACATTGAAATTGATTTCAAGAGTAAGCGCTCTGAACAAAACCTTACAATCTGTCATATATCACACAGCATTTTAAATCCTATTCAAAAATAATAAAGCCACACTACTGTTAACCACATAATGTCCAGTCCATTACAAACAAATTGCGAATTTCATGTACCTATTTACAAAACTGCCAACAAACCGTTACCCACAAAGCAGATGCTAATGGCACGTCAAATACTATGACATAATAAATGACGCCAGTAATGGCTAACGTATCCTGCGACAACAATCATTGGACGTAATAGAATGCTTTCTGATTTGGCACAACAATACCAAAGTATTAGGAACATGAAGAATGTGTACAGTCGTTAGCGAAAACTTTTGGTACGCATCGGAAGGAACACGGTCCTTCGGGACATTTGGGAATAAATTGACGTGTGACTGGGAACCAATATTGCAACATAGCGTTGTTTCTTTTAAAGACACTGGTAGTTTTAATGGTCTCTTTTAAAACGTGTAATGGGAGGACCATTTTTGTGGATATGTTTAGTACATAACAACACAAAAACTCCCATGAGAAAATAAACACACAATCGCATAATCATACGAAACAACTTCAACCTTGAAGACGGCAGAACTAAAATGACTAATGGGCGACAACTACAAAAATATACTCCTTAAAAGACCGTCGCAAATTCATTAAATCGACATCAAGATTAACCAGAGCGGTTAACGAGTCACATCCTGTCCGAAGAGACGCAAAAAATATTAATATGATATCAAGAAAAGTTAATGTTTAACATTCATTGTACTTACACAAACAATTAATCCCGGACAATAGGGGCGGTATGCGTGTGAGTCACGTAAGACGAGACATATGCGCGGGCGCACCAAAATCGCGTTCGAACGCAGCTTGAGCGCGCTGTGAATGCTGATGTGAGGGGGCTAGATCTACATACTGTTTAGACGGGATAGATTCGCTGTATAGCTGATGTTTAGACCCTTTTATTTTAAACTCAGTTTTAACATGAAACAAATGGAATCCCAATTCGTTGAGATCAAGAAAAGAATGAAAAAGCCACAGTTTGCTAATTTCCTGATAAAAATGAAAATAAAAACGATGTTTGTGGCTAAACACAGATTTTATACGATTAGAAACAATGAAATTAAGATCATTCACATTTAGAAAAGAAAGAACTCTGCGGAACTACTTATGGTTTCCTTAACGTCGCCCAAAAGCCAATAACAAAAATGTATAAAAGAAAATCTTAATTAAATACAAATCAGGCTCCCATCTTACTCATCAAACAATTGAAACAGATTAGGAGTCATTGTATAAGGTCCATTGTCGTTGATATTAACCGACGGATTCAATGAACAGAGAAAGTCTTCATTATGATTTAATGATACGCTCAATTCAAGTCCACAAAATAAGTATCAGCGCTCTGAAACAGTAGCAAGTCTGCAAGTTTATAAATTCCTGAAGCTTTAAAAATTGAACGACTATACTTCTACTGGGATTTTTATAGAACAGACCGTTTAATAAAATCAGATCCCGTCTTTAAATCTGTCCGACTAAAAATTCGCTACCCCAGTCTCAATAAAGGCAGTAAATCTCTATCGACTTATCCAAGGTACTGTGAATCTATCAATTTTACGACATCGTCTATAAAACGGCGCTTCTAAGAGACTTATAAATCTATCAGACATCAGATCCCTGCACATGTCACCGATACTTGTCGTAATGAGATATCGGTGCTATACTCCACCTGGTATCGCACGTTTTCGGATGAGAGCGTTAATGGTACATAGTACAGGTCCCATTTTACGGGTCATTGCGTATATTGTTCGTGAAAATTAGTGTTTGGTTTATGGGTCGGAGTTAATTTATTGGTAGTATATTACAGACATAGGTATGCCTTTACAACGTATTGATTATTCAATTCAATGATCAGTGTGATCACATTCAAATGACATTACGTCGGCAGTGATGGATGTCTTTATTACTAAAAAATGTTAAATCGGACAAATTAGCATAATGCACTGCATTTAAAATGTCGTTAGGAGTTTTGATAACCTTATATTATACCTATTTACTGGAGCAAATTTGAGATCTATTACGTAGATATAAGGATTACGGTGAAAGCAAAAATGTAAAAAGACAACATTGTTAATTATTTCAGAAGAAGTCAGAAATTGTTGACTCATCAAAACTAGGGGTTTGTTAAAGCCTTTCTATAACTACAGACTGGCAAAAAAGAAGGAAATCAATCCCGTCGGGACTCCAACAGCAATTTAGGTAACAGAAGGCCGAGAATTTATCGACCTACTTCGAATCTCATTAGCCGTGGACTCGTGATCCGATGCAGTCATTTACACTAATGTAATACCAAACCGGATTCTTATTTTTAGCGTCACAGCTCGCCAAAAGTAACGGCAAGTTTTTGCGACCATTCAAACTAAAGTGTGTCATCGGAGACCCAATAAAAATGCAAGTAGCATCCCAAATGTTGAACGGTTCAAACATCTGTTCACTTTTTAACGAATGAGCTGTACCTAAGGACGACGAAAATCAATTGAATCATATTTTATTACTCTGAATTGCTGATTGGATGACATTATTGGCGGAGTGATGTTTTGACAGACATAATTGGACTTCCTCAGGTGACGGAAGGGGACCGAATGCGTCGATTGGCATGTAGGGACATGTGCGAATATAAGTACTTGAATGTACTCAGTTAATATTTCTACGCAACTTTAATATAAGCGGGCAACATGTGTAGCTTACGAACATTTCGACGGTTATATTATTAGTATTGTGTAATAAGAAGGCTCTTGGCAATATATTGAACATCTGCCAAACTAATATTATTTTTTGCAGTCCTATCCAAGACCTGTATCGATCAGAGATGGTTTTGTTAGTCTAAGGCCTAAGACGAGACGTAAGTAAACCTAAGAAGTTATAGAGGCTTATTCTTTATCTTAATAATAATCACTACTTCAGCCACATTCGATAATTTTATATTGAGTCCGTATGCACAGGCTTATTCTAGGCAAGGTCGTTTGATCATCAACTACACCTCATCACCTAGAATAGAAATACGAACGATACTATCCAAGAACACCATTAGCTTAAACCAATAACTTTTCCAAATGTTACCTTACCACTTTACAAATATGGTATCAAATTCAATAATTTATACCAACCATATAAGGTCTATCGATATAAATTCGCCTAGAAATATGAGTCTACGTAAGTAATTGAGTCCATCTGGCAGACAGGCACGCACTACTGTGAATCGTGCGGATTTTACGTGTTAAGCCCGGTGTGGGTGGCAATATGGGCAATATGCGAGAGTGACCAGACGGCATGACTGTACCTACCAGAGCTAGATCAACGAGCTGTAGGTACAAATATGATATGAGAAACACAGAAAATCGGATCGGTAATGAAATGTATTATGCTTCTAGCTGTCCCAAAAGATGTCCTGTTTTATAGGCGATTTTCTCTTTTTACTTCAAGAACCTTTTTTGGATTCGAACGGATATTTGAATAAAGGAATTAACAGGGGAATAGCTTTATCGAACATTCAAAGGCTTTTGTCAAAGCCGTTTAACAATCCGAAATCAACATTAGGACCACAAAACTCGGATGAAAAATCGGATTTTAAACGTCGAAAATCATGCAATGGTGGAATTTCAAGGCCAATGTTGTAGCATCACTTCACTAAGTATAATTAACTGAAGTAGTTGTAGTTCATTTGTACTTCCCGTCAAGTACATTAATTACAAATGACAATTAATATTATTGATAAAACAACCGGTGCGCGATGTAGGTACCTAACTAGTAGTCGGAATCTATTCTATACAAATGTTTTATCCAACTATCAGTTACTATATAACAATTATACGATTTCGTAGCTTTTTACCAATTGAAAATCTTATGTCTTACTTATACATATTATTAAATGCGAAAGTTTGTGTGTATATTTGTTACTCAATCACCAAAACGGCTGAAAGGAGCGGGGTGATATTTGGAACAGAGATAGATTATAGTCTGGATTAACACATAGGCTGCTTTTATCCCGGGAACGTGGGAATGCGAATTATTCAAATAGAAGGTCGTATTCATTCATTACTTACTACAATCAAAATAATTAGATTTTTTCGAATCTGGTGCATACGTCCGGGACATACTCATTTTTTTGAAAGAATCCACGTTCTGGTATGAACTTCAAAGACAAGCCAAATGAACGACTATCTTTTAAACTACAGAAGACTTACATTCTTTACGCGTTTGGACATATAACTAGTTCAAATAAAGAAATCAAGTCCCAAGGTCTGATTAGGTCATAAAATACAATCCAAGTAGAGTCGTAACCTCATTGGTCGTCATTTGTCTTGATCTAATAGTCCACTGAACTCTTCACATCACATCAGTTACCAAGACCTATTAACTCTTATTGGAGATCCGCCCAACATCTTTACATGAGTACTTCATATTTTACCCGCATTTCAACTTACTCTACTCCCAATCATCCTTCAAATAATCCTGCCATCATTTCTCCGATCTTCCCCTCCCATTTGGGTCACCAAATAACACGGTTCCTTATTATTTACGATACTGAAATAGATTTAAATTGTACCGCATGACCCACGCTATCAAGACGAACTGTGACGATTGAATGTGAAGATTAGACATAAGTCGCAAGAGTCGCGACTAACTATCTTTATTGGTATCGTGTTAATTGCAAGTTATAAGTCACTAACGATTCGCCCCGAGTCTGTCCCACTTTCTCGTGGCCTTCGTTTTGGTAAAAGATGTTTTGACGACACTAAGATAACTGCATAACACTAGTTAGATACTTTAATTTTCGCCAGAGACATTACTACTCCATCAAGTCTTTCAATTTTAGGTTTTTTGACAAATACCTGGCGTAGCTCCAAACTGCAAGAAATTTCAAATCAAAAACCCCAAATGACACTGACCGACAGTTACTTAAATAAAGCAGAAGGAATCTTCACTTCTAGTTATATGGGAAAACCAAGAACTACCTATATTTAGATACGCATGGAATTCGCAAAGCTTGTGATGATTCGCTAAAGGTTTACGTACGTATATTAATGGAGAAAAGCTCTACTAGTTTCGAATCAGAGGGACTTTTCTTGCGCAGACGCGGCGACGACGCACGAATACAGGTTTCTCCATTAATATATGATTTGTAGTTAATTTACTATGCCTCACGATAGCTATTATCATTATTTCGTTGTCTTAAACTTTAGTCTATTTCATTACATTTCCTAAACCTGGATAAGAAATTGACTCCCTGACATTACAACATAGGGTTCTCTTGGCATCCACATTCTAAGGTCAGGTAAGGTTAATCCAAATAACTGGGGGACCATTACAATGAGACCCATTGACGGTAAAACATTAAGAACACCGTGTTTACCTCCCAAAGGTCAACAACAAACTGGTTCTAATTACGTAAGTAAATATTTCGACCTAATACCTAATAGAACAAACGAAAACCGTCTTAAACGCCAACTTAAATACCAATGCAATAACATCTGTAAACATTATGCGTTATGGTACATATTTGCTTATGTTTTGGTGATGAATACGAGACTTAATGATGAGATGTTTATTTGTAAACAGAAACTGAGAGCTCGTTATATCGTACTAAGCTATGAATAATGGATTTTCAAATACCTACAATTTATTGAAGTACGAGTGTACTGCTGGCGTTCCTAATAAATTAATAAATTGGTTCATTTTAGCTAAACCCAGGAATGTATGAGTTATGAGATATATAAGAATAGTAGGGGGTTCTTCATAGGAGGAGTTATAAAATTTATAAGAATGGCAGGCGATGTTTATAATAGTTAGGGCGTTCTCCAGATTAGGAGTGACAATAAAAGATAAGGCTAATATTTATAGTGATATTATCACGAAACTTTTGGAATGATGCTATCATCAATGCCTTGTGTGAGGCGAGAGGGATTGTCAGACTCTTACTGACGGACCACCTAGACGGTTTACCGGGTCGAAAAGCGGGAGTAAGAACGGGATGGTTTGTAGTCAATAAGTCTGACATTCCCTTTCCGAGGCCAAAGTGAGAGAAGTCATTGGATGGTATTCCAGCTACAAAAAAGGCGTGTTTAAAATTATACAAAAAGGTATCAGTGACACAGGAAACTACACTATTTACAAACTATAATAATAAAATTAACTAACTAGTAACAAGAGCATCGAGTGCTTTACTACAAGTTATACTCGTAGTAAATAAATAATAGGGATTTATAACAGCCCTACATGAAGCATGTTAGTTACTATACAAAGACATAATAATAATATTATATCACAGTTTTCCTTTATTATTTCCTTGTTTATTGATATATACCAACCAATTCCCATGGCTATAATTAACTTTGTAAACTGAGAATCAAACATACAATAATTAAAACATCTATTAAAAGTTAATTTCAAATCTTATTTCTACTAGTATATGTTTCATTCTTAAACAAAGTTGGAATTTGGTCATATGATTGATCATGTTAAAAAACATTTAATTTTTTTTTATTAATTTATTAATAGTATATTATACAAACTTCTTTTACTTGGCTCAATCCTGATTGCTGGACTCATATCTGACTGCACGGTTGGAGCGGTAACTGGATGACCGGCTGCCATGCAACATGTAGCGGGTTCGATTCCCACACAGAACAACTCTTTGTGTGATCCACAAATTATTGTTTCGGGTCTGGGTGTCATGTGTATGTGAACTGTATGTGTGTAAACACAACCACGCCCCAGGAAAAGTCCTACGATGGGGCAATTTTTTTTTGTAAAGAAGTAAAAGAAAGAATCCAATGACTAAATGTCACATTCACAATCAATCGCTCAAGAAGGCAGTCAATAGAAGTACACATTCATAGTAGATACCTATGTATAGTATGTATGTACTACATTTTGTATTCAATAGCAATGTTATATGACTAATCATTGCCATATTTCTAGTCCTTAGGTCATAACAATGAGACTTACTTTACTTTTAAAATGGTAGTTTTCTCATGAGAGAAAGAAGCAGAAATATACAGAGCTGATATGAATGGGACCATCGGTAGATGGCGTCCTGGACAAACTTATATCAAGCAGATTGGCGACATATTAAATAAGGGCCAGATGAAAAGTACCCTTAACCAACGAGCATGTATGAAAAGACTGATGACTGTTGATGAGGTGAAGAGGTAAGTAAAGAGGTATGTAAGATTGGGTTTCTATAGTCTCTGCCTACCCCTATGAGAGACAGACAAGAGGTTATATATGTAAAGAAGTAGAAGTGTCAATTTATAATGCAAACAAACTGTTATCTCCGACTTGGCCTGTATCATCAAAGGATAGGGTATCCTAACTACGCTCCAGCTTCTTAATTATCTCCAAACACCAAAAAATTATTCTAGAAAATCTCTCCAAGGCAATGTAAATGCAAGAAAGACAAAGCATCGACTTTCATGTTCGTAATATTATGTGTACTTAAAGTACTGTGTATTTAATTACTTTGTGTACTTAATCACCTGCTGCATTCATCTCTGCACTAGTTAGAGATTGACTGGGAGACAAAGCCCAGGGCATTAAGTCCACCTGTATTTGCAAATTATTTGTATTAAAAAATATTAATATTACTGGTTAATGGTGATCACAGCCTAAGTACTCTTACAAAACCATAGATTCATGTATGTTGTCTAATAGTCTACTCTAAAATATCTCAGAATTTTATAATTTATTGTTCCGAGTTTAAACCCACAAAGTTTACAAATTAAAAGACATTGTGTATGTTTTTTTATTAATATGGTGTACAAACATACAAACAAAATGTTAAATAATTAAAAAAGCATTATAAAATGAGTTAAATCGTTATCACTGATGATTACAAAGATAACTAATGCAATGTTTATTTACAATTTAATTATTTTTACACCTTTCAACTACTCATTCCAATGTCAAGTGAGATAGTTTATCTCTGTGACATAAGGAAACATGATAAACTTCATAAATAAAAGAATTTCAACGTTAAATTATCTATGGCAGTCTGGCCCTACAGTACAATAGTCACATTTGTTCAAAAAAGGAACAGATAAATACATGACAGTAGCGTCCCGAGTTCATCAAAGTATTATGCATAAGTTAGCAATAGACTTATTTAATTACAACTTTGGGAGTGGCCAATGACAACATTATTCAACTAATATGACATTTATGCAACCTAATTCAAGTGTGTAATGGATAGTTTCTAACAGGATAACTGTTGAAAAAGGCAGAGGCACTACATGGCACGTCTGATACAATGTTTATATTTATCTCCGCGCTGCGGGAGGTAAACTACAAGACTACTGTTCCACACCAATACAACAATTTTTGTAAAAATAAAAACTAATTGTTTTATTGTACTCACCAACAGCGTACACTTCTCCATCTTCCAGTTTACGCCAAACAGTCATTTTGATAAACACACAATTTAATTTTATATTATTTTTTTACTGAACACAAATCCTGTGGCTCGTCATTTTTACCAAACCAATATTTGACAAATCAAATTGTGACACAGCCGCGTACAGTGTTGCCATTGTATAAACTAATATTTTAAGTTGGTAGCTTTTGTTGTGAAAATGCGGCTGTGTCGATGAAATAATTTCAAATAACGTTATTTGAATTTTTTTTTTTAAGTTTTGACTAAGTTAATTAAAATTGTAAATAAAATTGAATCCAATTAGACTATTGTAAATTAGTGGTCAATGTATGTGACTAGACTGCAGCTTACTTAATTTGATATTTGGGCACTCAATTGCAATGTTAATAAAACACGTTTTGTTGTCAATTTATTTTATTACAACTTGTGTACCATTTAATATGTTTTAGTTTTATAATATAAAACGGTTAATTAAGAAATAGGTAGGTAGTAAGTTTCTTGAGTCTAATAATTTTATTATTCTTCTAAATCAATTCCTACGTTTAAACTTTATGACAATAGCTCCAGGTTTTAAAAATGTTATAAGTACCTATGTTTCATTAACACATATGAAATTGATCCCAAGGGATAATTTAGGAATTATCTACGTCTAGATTAGCTAGATACTCATTTGAAGAGATTATTCTAGTAAGTTTCGCGTTACTTTTGTTTCATAAATCAATAATAATTATGGCAGGTAATCCACTACTGATTGTTCGACTAGGCCACAATATCTTGTTACGCGGGTCGGACACAAAATAAGCGTTATCAAACAGTACTGCAGTAGTATTTACTCCGTATGTAGTCCCAATCAGTGATGTAGTGTCTTATGATTACGACTACCGTGTAGAGACAAAATATGGTGACAAATGTTCTCCTCCAACAGACACAGCAGTTTTAAACGGTTATAAAAATTCAGCATCCAAAATAAGGCAACAGCAAAGGATAATACATAAATTATTATCATTAAATAAACAGTAACTTCGATAAAAGCTCTCTCATCCATCTCCGAGCAGGATATGACACCATAGACAATAAACCAACAACCCGTCCATAGACGAAACTTATCGCGGGAGATAAAAACCGTTATCTGTGGCGATAAACAGTTTTTTTTTTTAATTTTTGATAAAGTGGGCACGAGCACCTAGCTTCTTTTGATAATATATAGTTAGGTATCTACCTTATTAAATAGATATACAGATTTTTGTCATTTTAAACAGTAGCGTAGCGTGCCCTTGTAGGGCCCCGTTAAAAAATAGTTTGTTTTCCCTACTTTTCTTTTCTTTTATTTTTTGAGGGGTGAAAATAATCCATTCTGCCCTATCTCTCAAACCTCAAAGAGGAAACTTACCAATACAATAGCAGTGAGTCCATGTTTGGGGGCCTTACGACGACGTTAATTTTCCTAAAGTTGCTGCCAACTTTTGAATGCATACTTTACGCGAAGAAAGAAGGAATTTATTACTTACTAGCTTTTGCCCGCGACTTCGTTCGCGTGGAATAGTGACTTCCGGCAAATTTTTGGTTTTAACCACATAGTTCCCGATCTCGCGGGATCTCTTCAAGAATGAGATGTGGAAGATATTCCAGGGAACTCTTCAAAAATCAACATAATGAGCTCTGCGTTTGAATTTAATAGATGTATACTCACTTAGGGCATTGAAAAAATAGTTTAAAAACGGACTTACACTAACTTAAAACTAAAGAAAGCTACGAATTACGAATTTATAACAATTAAAAAAGAAACTATATTACAACCTATCCTCTATGCTATAATAACCAAGCTTAAACTAAATAATTTAAAAGAAACGACTTAAATCTAATCTAATTAATTTATAAATTAGACTTACAATTTTATTAAAAAAACTAACTACAGTAACTACTAATAATCGATATCAAACTAAACCTACGTTAAATAGTTTAACCAAAAAACCAGGAAAACCCAACAAATAAACTTATTAATTGACAAATACAACGAAACCAATTTAGAATATACGAAACAGCAGGACCACTACAGACAAATAATCATACGACTGATAATACACTTTTTCTACGATAGTACCGAAGCGCTCGGCCGATACCCAACCAAATGAATGTAACGAAACCATAGCGCGATCTATTTCGATCCCAACGCCTTCTATCGAGGATAAAGACAACTTGGATTATTTATTTATACTCCGTTCGGGCATTTTCTTTGTACTAAAAGTTTAATTATATTGATATTATTTTTTTCATACCTTTTTACTATTTATTTACTTTTTTCGATGAATTAAAACAATAACATGAACCGAAGTCGTGTAACGATCGACATAGAATTATTTATAAATAATTTATTTCTTATTTTTATTTTTTGATTTTTGAAATAAAAATATATCTATGTCCTTTCTAAGGTTCTAAACTATATCTGTACCAAATTTCAACCAAATCCGTCAAATAGTTGCGGAGATTAATGGTATAAGCATAGAATGTTCGACGTGATTCTTTAATTTGACATAACTTTTTTATTTATGAACCGATTGACATGAAACGAACACTAAATGTAAATTTAAGCATCCCACAATATATTCGTGAAAACCGCATCCAACTCGGATCAGCCGTTTCTGAGATTAGCGCGCACAGACGAACAGACAAACAGACAAACAGACAAACAGACAAACAGACAAACAGACAAACAGACAAACAGACAAACAGACAAACAGACAAACAGACAAACAGACAAACAGACAAACAGACAAACAGACAAACAGACAAACAGACAAACAGACAAACAGACAAACAGACAAAAAAAAGTTAATTACATTTTTGGGTTCGACATCGACATAACAATAACCCCTGCTATTTTTTTTATTTTTATTTTCAACTAGCTTTTGCCCGCGACTTCGTTCGCGTGGAATAGTGACTTCCGGCAAATTTTTGGTTTTAACCACATAGTTCCCGATCTCGCGGGATCTCTTCAAAAATGAGATGTGGAAGATATTCCAGGGAACTCTTCAAAAATCAACATAATGAGCTCTGCGTTTGAATTTAATAGATGTATACTCACTTAGGGCATTGAAAAAATAGTTTAAAAACGGACTTAAACTAACTTAAAACTAAAGAAAGCTACGAATTACGAATTTATAACAATTAAAAAAGAAACTATATTACAACCTATCCTCTATGCTATAATAACCAAGCTTAAACTAAATAATTTAAAAGAAACGACTTAAATCTAATCTAATTAAAAAAAAATTAGACTTACAATTTTATTAAAAAAACTAACTACAGTAACTACTAATAATCGATATCAAACTAAACCTACGTTAAATAGGTTACCAAAAAAACCAGGAAAACCCAACAAATAAACTTATTAATTGACAAATACAACGAAACCAATTTAGAATATACGAAACAGCAGGACCACTACAGACAAATAATCATACGACTGATAATACACTTTTTCTACGATAGTACCGAAGCGCTCGGCCGATACCCAACCAAATGAATGTAACGAAACCATAGCGCGATCTATTTCGATCCCAACGCCATCTATCGACGATAAAGACAACTTGGATTATTTATTTATACTCCGTTCGGGCATTTTCTTTGTACTAAAAGTTTAATTATATTGATATTATTTTTTTCATACCTTTTTACTATTTATTTACTTTTTTCGATGAATTAAAACAATAACATGAACCGAAGTCGTGTAACGATCGACATAGAATTATCTATACTCCGTTAGAGCATTTTCTTTGTACTAAATGTTTTATTATATTGATATTATTTTTTTCATACCTTTTTACTATTTATTTACTTTTTTCGATAAATTAAAACAATAACATGAACCGAAGTCGTGTAACGATCGACATAGAATTATTTACTTATAAATAATTTATTTCTTAATTTTATTTTTTGATTTTTGAAATAAAAATAAATCTATGTCCTTTCTATGGTTCTAAACTATATCTGTACCAAATTTCAATCAAATCCGTCAAATAGTTGCGGAGATTAATGGTATAAGCATAGAATCTTCGACGTGATTCTTTAATTTGACATAACTTTTTTATTTATGAACCGATTGACATGAAACAAACACTAAATGTAAATTTAAGCATCCCACAATATATTCGTGAAAACCGCATCCAACTCGGATCAGCCGTTTCTGAGATTAGCGCGCACAGACGAACAGACAAACAGACAAACAGACAAACAGACAAAAAAAAGTTAATTACATTTTTGGGTTCGACATCGACATAACAATAACCCCTGCTATTTTTTTTATTTTTATTTTCAATGTACAGACAGCACTTTTCTACGATTTTATTATATGTAATAGATGTACAGACAGCACTTTTCTACGATTTTATTATATGTATAGATAGATTTGGACTTTTTGTAATTTCTGAACTGAAATAACGTTGGGGGCACCCGTGGTCCGGGGGCACAGCCGGGGGTTCCATATAATTGATACGACAGATACGGCGTCAGATACGCTCCTGATTTTAAAACATAATGTACCTATGCCAATATCGATACCTAAAATTCCAAAGCAGTAGTTAAATAGGTAAGGTACACATTCAAGTTACATAATTAGCAGCTAGAATCTACCACTGTAACGACCTACATCATGCCTTTTATTCCAAAGGATCATATAAAAATATAGGTACAAATGAACATAAAATAAATATAAAACGTAGGTAACCTCCATTTTTCACCAGTTTTTGTTCCAACTTCGATGTCCATACGTAGGTACTGAATATTTGAAAAGGTAGACCGAAATGGACTGGACTCCAGATGGGAGTTTGGAACAGTAGGTACCTACTCAGCGTAGGTACGACGAATGGACATGAATGAATGAAAACAATGTTACGGTTAGCCTTTTTTTAAGGGGAATATCATCCAATGACTTCTCCCGCCTAGGGTGAGGCAAGAGGGAATGTCAGACTCTTTTTTTATTGATGGGGGAATATTATTCAATGACTTCTACCGTCTAGGGTAAGGCAAGAAGGAGTGCCAGATTCTTACTGACTAAAACCCACCCCGTTACTACTCTTGCTTTTCGAGTCGGAACCCCGGAAAACTACTCCTGTTCTTCGATCCGGAGCCACCGTAACCCGCTAGGTAGTCCGCAGCTCCGGGCTCCGGGTACTACACTCCTTGCTCCTGCGATGATGAAGAGACAAGCTAAACCAATATAGTACCGAATTCAATGTAGGTAGGTATCCGTTTATGCTTAAAGGTAGGTCATTACCCTAATAAACTTCATTTGTTTTTTGCACACATGATGTGCACATGTTAGACAAAATTCCACACTCAAACTTAATTGATTTTTTTTTTTTATTTAGATAACCGACCAGATCTATTTTTAGATACTGAGAAGCATTTTTTTTATTTTATTCCATTCGTTCATTGAATTTTGTTACACGTCGTACAAGTCGGTATGATTTCATATAGAGCAACACTGTAACGGCTCTTTAAGTATGGTACATACAGGGTTTGATTGTTTAACGCCTAGCTAAGTATGCAAGTAGTCGTGGTAGCCCAGGCAGAGGTTTAAGAAAACATCGTGAGAAAATCTAGGCTTATAACTTTTTATAAGTTTGAAATCGCCCACTGACGAATGGTGAAGGTCGTAACGGAAACATCGTGAAGAAACCTGGGCTTATAATTTCTGATTATAAGTTTGAAATCGCTAACCCGTATTGACCAAGTTTGGTGATTAATGCTCAAATCTTCTCCATCGGAGAAGAGGCTTTTGGTCAGCAGTGGCCACTTATAGGCTGTTGATAATGATTAATGATGAGGTATGCAGCAAAAATGAAAAATTTAATTAGGTAGGTACCCGATTTGGTACCCCAAAATCTAATGTACATACTCAGTCATCTCACAAAATCAGACCGTTATGTTCACAGCATCAACCAAAAATAAAACAATTTTATTCGCAAAATGGAAATAACAAACATTTTTCCCGTCTCGTCTACATTTATTTTCGTTGGGGCACATAAATAAAAATGTCACAAGGTACATCTCTGTCACTCAGGATTGTAACTCGACAGGTTTCCAAGCATGAAAATGGCGGCACATTATTTTTAACCCTGCTGACTCGGTTTGTGACCCCCGACCTGTGCCTTCTCGGGTATAAAGGAGAATAGTAGTTACCCATAATTGTAAATAAAGATTAGCCTAAGGTATTTTGTATATTACTGTTATTTTCATTGTCCAAAGTAATACAGTAAGTTGGTGATTTTTATGTTGGTGACACTAAATACTTATACTTAAATAGTAGCAGCACAGGCTAAATGCCGTTGTGTTATTGAATACGGTACTTAACAGAGTAATGTCTTTTGCCAATCTTTGTTTTTTAAGTGGGGATAATCAATCAATGTCTTTCCCTGCCTTGGGCGAGGCGAGAGGAAGTGTCAGGCTCTTGCTTACTAAAAACCACTTCGTTCCTACTCTTGCTTTTCGAGCCTGAGTTCCGGTAAACCCGCTGTATAGTCCGCAGCTCTTTACCAATCCTTGTGCCACATTTGCAATTTTGTTTTAATAACTTGTCCTCCACACTAGGTTTTTCTTCTATATCGTGAGTGCATCTGGCGACATTTAAAATAGGACCTTTTTGAATCATAACAGACTTTTTCTAAACAGGAATCGAATAAACGGACCGTCATCACAGGGTATAAATTGTATTATTTAACGATTGTTTAAAACACACACACAGACAAACAAACACAGATTATTACGAAAGCTTGATTACATTCACAGGTTCAGTTATAATAATAAAACAAACTCACTATGTACGCACGTGTGGAAAGCCACAAATCGTACGAGGATAATATTCTCGAATAATCCATATTATCCAAATATTGAGTTCTGAACTGTCAATATTAAACTTTCCAATACCACACCACTGATCCAGTCTCCACAGAAGTTACTTCTAATAAAACTTCTACAGGCAACTCGCACAATGAACACACGTTGCTAACAGTATTTGTGCAGGCGCTGCGATGCATATTTCCCTGGTATATTTTACAAGTTGCTCAGATTGCATAATACCTTTGCTCATATAGACAGGGATTGCTCGCTGAACATCTAATTGGCTGAGTTTGTGAACATGTTTGTCATTGCTAAACTTACATTGAAATATTAATTAGCAGTAGTCACATATCTATCTTGGCACCTAAGTAGATGTAAATTGCTACTGGGAACATTATCAGATAAGAAATCTTTGTGGACATAAGATTTTCCAAACGTTTTACCTATAAAATCGTCTTAGTAGTACCTAATGAAAAAGCAAGTACTTTATAGTGTAGATAGGTGTTCATTAATATTTGAAAAGATTGGAAATTGGGCCTCCGGTAACCTCACTCACATAACGAAACACAACGCAAGCGTTGTTTCACGTCGGTTTTCTGTAAAGTCATGGTATCACTCCGGTCGAGCCGACACATACGTGCCGAAGCATGGCTCTCCCACGCTTTTACACGTTGCTTAGAAAATAGAACGTTTAATCAACAAAGTAAAAGCAATAGAGCCTTCATTACTTATCCATCAGCACTGAAGACGTACCATTTTATTTATTCCTACCATCATAGCTACATAGACACCACTTACGGGCGTAACCCTCACTACTCCCCGCGTCAGGGGGCCTACTATAATTCAATGAACGAAAAAACTTCGCAGATTGCATATCTACTACAATTATAATATATTTACTTATTGCGAACTTCCGTGAACAAAAATATATACATACATACATATCGTCACGCCCTTAATCCCCGAAGGGGTAGGCAGAGGTGCACATTATGGCACGTAATGCCACTGTGTACACCCACTTTTCACCATTTGTGTTATAAATAAGACCTATGTAATAGGTGGTGAGCCTATTGTCACATACCGGGCACATTTCCAGACTCCGTGCTACTACTGATAAATTTTCTAAAAACCGAAAATAGCCCAGTAATACTTCGCCCGACCCGGAAATCGAACCCGAGACCCCTTGCCCGGCAGTCGCACTTGCAACCACTTGGCCAACGAGGCAGTCGCAATGAAATTAAGATAAATTTAAATAGGTTTTGATATGAAATTAAAAATAAAACGTTATTTCAAGTAATTCTATTAGTAAATCAATAAAACCTACGGCCAAAGATTAAACGAAACTTCGGATTCGAGAACCGGAGTAAGCCCCCAGGTCGGGATCCAAATAAAATTCACTAAAACGTACAAAATAGCTCACGTTCGAATAAAATACTTCAGCTACGGAACGCCTATTAGGTACTTAAATAATAAATGACGTGAAACGAAAACTTCTACAACGATTTGTTGCTCAATCGTTCACCGAAGTACTTAGGGTAAGTAGGTACCTATATCTTAAAAAAAAGTAAGTACCTAGGTACCTAGGTACATTTAGCCTTTTTTCACATTTGAGAGAAAATCGAAACATAACATTTATTATTGTTTAACCTCTTTTATGCTGGGTATATCAGACACAATAGAAAATACATTGTGTCTTGCGTGGATCCACGTTTCGGAATACAATGGGTTAAGTAAAAAATAAAGTACGTTGTCCTATACTCCTTTGAAACTATACGCGTCATGTATTTTAATTCCTGATGGGTTAGGTAGAGGTGTACAACTGTACAATGTGCCAATACACCACGACTACCTACATAATTATACAATATAGCACTCCTCTTTGGCCTGTTAGAGCTAGTTCAGACATGGCGGAATCCGTGCGGATGCAAATCGCGCGGTTAGACCGCGCGGATCTTATTTACATTAGCGCCTATAAATTCGTTCATACCTGTCCGCGCGGATTGACAAACCGCGCGGCTACCGCCACTCAACCGCTGGAAAATGTAAGGCTAATTAGCTAGGATAAGGGTATTTTGATAACATTCTAAACAGTATACGTACTATGAATACAACGTATTTATAGTTACAGTAAAATCTAATTAAAATCGTAGTTGTTATGATTCTAGTCAAATATTAAATTGATTATTGAAATTGTATCGAGTCGAGAGTTAAGTATTGCAACACTTTGTATAACAGTTTTTCTTTGACATTTGAAATGTGAACATTCGAGATCTGACGGTTGAACCGAACACTTGTACTTTTTACTTTTTTTAAATAAATCCGATTATATCGTCACAATCCTGTTTTAATTTTAGAGGTAAAGATTCGATCCTTTATCTCAGAAGTGGGATAAATCTAATACGCCTACAATTTTAAAGAAATATCTTTGATCAACGTGTTCACGTATCGCCACGTGTTTTGTGCTGCGTACGCAAGTCACTGGAGATTATCCAAGTAATGGACGCAAGCAGTAAGCGTAAACGTCGCCGTGACCGGACCAAAGAAAGAAGAACAAGGACTAGAAAGCAGCGAAGGCAACGATCGATCTATCGCGATTCTTCGTTGGAATCTCGT
This sequence comes from Spodoptera frugiperda, assembly GCF_023101765.2. Lineage (NCBI taxonomy): Eukaryota > Metazoa > Arthropoda > Insecta > Lepidoptera > Noctuidae > Spodoptera > Spodoptera frugiperda. The sequence goes on along the minus strand of NC_064224.1, from coordinate 59,016 downwards.
AGCAGTGGAGGTCGCAGTTCCCGTGAAAAGAGTACTAGCCGCCGCCGGCCGAACCGAAGTCGCAGCCACGATGGGTCTCGCAGTCGGAGCAGCAGCTGCGAGCAGCGTCGGAGTGGCAGCTACGAGCAGCGTCGGCATAGCCAGGGCGTGGACGGGAGACGCAGTAGGCGAGGCCGCAGCAGACGTCCAGAATCCAGCACGGAGCGACATACACCCCCACTTCCTGGTCACGTGAGTAATACTAATGTTCTTAATAACGACACGCAAGCGTTTCTTGCTACCTTAGTGGAAGCTTTAACCAGAAATCGATCTCAGAGTAATAAATTTCCCATGCTAGGTAATGTGATTCCAGATTTTGACCCTATGGTAAAGAGTCAGACTATAGTTATGTGGATCAATAAAGTTGAAGAATGTGCTAGGCTCTACGGTTGGGGCGATGATCAAATAATACATTACGCGCTGCCTAAACTGTCAGGAATTGCTAAAACGTGGTACCAGGCCCTTCCATCTATGTCGTATTCATGGTCTGAGTGGAAGGATAAACTGGAGCAATCATTTCCAAGTAGTGAAGACTATGCTGAGTTATTAACCGAGATGTTATCAAAACGTGCGAAATTTAACGATTCGTTAGAACATTACTATTATGAAAAAATTAATTTACTAAATCGCTGCGAAATATATGGTAGACGTGCGGTGGATTGCTTACTGTATGGGATCGAGGATCGGTCATTGAGATTAGGTGCGAAAGCGGCTAAGTGTCAGGAGCCGGAGCAGGTCCTCACGTATTTTCAATCCATCAAGCAAAATTTACGCGAACCTGATAAGTCTAGTGTGAATTTCGATAAACGTAGCAACACTAATCCTTCATTATCCAGTAATAGTTCTAAGCCAATGGGCACTAACAGTGAAACTAAGACTTCAAAGTCGAACAATATTGCGTCTATCATATGTTTTAACTGCAATGAACCTGGACATTTTAGTTCTAGATGCACGAAAAAGATATTGAAGTGTAATGTTTGTTCCAAATTAGGTCATTTGGCAATTAACTGTCCCAGATTACCCTCCGACTCGGTTAATAAAATTGATAAACCTAAAGAAAAAGACGTGATGCGTATTGAAACAAATAGCACTAATGACACTAAATATTTAATTGATCTAAAACTCAACGGTGAAGTCGTTCAAGGCTACGTAGATTTGGGTAGCCAATGTACGCTGATACGTCACAGCGAGGCTGTTAAAAGGGGAATCACGTGGACTGCTAGCAACTTACCGACTATGAGGGGTATAGGTGAGAGTATAGTAATACCAGTGGGCGTTTCAAACGTCATTATTGAAATTCAAGGTATTATGGAGGAGGTCAACGCGTACATTGTTGATGATCGTGTTATTAAATATTCAGTTTTAATTGGGCATAGTTTCACAGAGAAACCGGGAATAGTTATAACGAAAACTACACACTCATTAATATTTACTCGTGATCAGTCAGTTAAACTAGAACTAAATTTGAAAACAGATATTTTAATACCCCTAAAGAAATGTATCTATTACCCTGTTTTTCGACAAACAAATATTCTGGTATGGTTCATGTTAGTGGCTCCTTACGCGGTACCCCACAAAATGAATATTATTTGATGCCTGGTGATTATGACATGGAAAACGGAGAGGTTAGGATACTGGTGCAAAGCTTTAGTGACAGTGCGGTTTGTTTAAAAATGCATACGCTCATTACACGAGTTCTTTGTACTAGGAATAATTTAAGTATTAATTTATTGGATTTTGATAATGCTGAGACCATGGCTGCTTTCAATTGTGGCCAACAGCTTAGTGATTATGAGATTAACCAATTAAAAGAGTTGCTCAAGAGGTATGAAACGTGTTTTTCGGATAACCTAAAAGATTTAGGACTTACTAATGTAGTTGAAATGGAAATTAAATTAAGCGACTCTCAACCAGTAGTTTATCGCCCGTATAGGCTATCCTTTCCGGAGCGTAGACAGGTTCAATCTATGGTGAAAGAAATGATCGAAGCAGGCATAATATGTGAGTCAAACTCGCCTTACGCTAGTCCAGTCCTACTGGTAAAGAAAAAGACCGGCGAAAGCAGATTATGCGTTGATTATCGCGCATTAAATAATAAAACAAAAAAGAACACTACCCATTACCCTTAATCGATGATCAGCTTGACAGGCTAACTGGTAATTCTTTATTTGTAAGTTTAGATCTTGCATCTGGTTACTACCAGATCCCAGTAGAGGCAAATTCGCAAGACAAAACTGCATTTGTTACTCCTGATGGGCAGTATCAGTTTAAACGCATGCCTTTTGGACTAGCGAATGCTCCGTCGGTATTTCAACGAGCGATGAATAAAATATTGTCTAAAGTCGATTATACAATCGTTTATATGGATGACGTATTGATTCCTTCGCGATCCTTTGATCAGGGAATGAGACGGTTAGACGAAGTACTTCAGATCATAAAAGAAGCAGGCCTTACTCTTAAGATAAAAAAATGTAGTTTTTTCTGTACTGAGCTAGAGTTTCTAGGATTTCATGTTAGTGGCGAAGGAATACGTCCAGGGAAGCGTAAAACATTAGCAATAGAAAACTTCCCGATTCCGCGAAACATCCATGATATTAGACGATTTATCGGCCTAACTAGTTTTTTCCGGAGGTTCGTAAAGGACTTCGCCCTTATTGCTCGTCCACTAACAGATCTGTTAAAGTCTAAATTCGCCTGGAAATGGACGGAGGAGGAGTCGGAGTCATTTAGAGTTTTGAAGGCAAAATTAGTCGAACGCCCTATATTAGCTTTATACGACCCCCAATTAGAGACCGAAATTCATACAGACGCGTCGAAGCTAGGTATTGCAGGAATTCTCCTACAGCGAGGTACTGACGGCTTACTCAGGCCCGTGGCATATTACAGTCGAAAAACTACGGTAGATGAGCAGAAATTTCACTCTTTTGAGTTGGAAACCTTAGCTGTAGTAGCAACTTTAAATCGTTTCCGAGTCTATTTATTAGGACTAAAATTTAAAATAGTCACAGACTGTAATGCGCTACGTACAAACTTGACTAAGAGGGATCTTGTACCACGAATTTCTCGCTGGTGGATCCAATTTCAGGAGTACGACTGCGAAATTGAGTATAGACCGGGTTCTCGTATGGCTCACGTAGATGCTCTCAGTCGTGCCCCTGTGAGTGACCCATCAGATGTAGATACTGAGCATGTTTTCGATGTTCTGCGCGTAGACGTTCGGGACTGGGTCGCTACTGTACAAGGTGACGATAGCGAAATAAAACGTATAAAAGAAATATTAGAAGACGATCAGACTAAGTTTGTGGCTGACGTGAGTAAAAATTATATGATAAAAGGTGGTTATGTCTATAAAATTTTAGATGAAGGATTGCGATGGTTAGTTCCAAGGGGTTGTAGATGGCAAGTGTTGCGCATGAACTATGACGAGGTAGGACACTTTGGTTTCGAAAAAACGTTGAGTCGTATTAGAAGCATATTTTGGTTTCCGAAAATGCGTCGGTTCACTAAGAAATACGTCTCAGCTTGTTTGGAATGTGCGCATCATAAGGCACCCGGTGGTCCCAAAGAGGGTGTACTCCACCCAATACCTAAGTTGGAAAAACCATTTCATACAATCCATGCTGATCACCTGGGCCCATTCATTCGCTCTAAGAGAGGCAACATGTATTTGCTCGTAATTATAGATGCCTTTACAAAATTTATTAATATACGAGCTGTTAGAGATACTAAGACGACTACGGCAATCAAGGTATTTAAAGAACATTTTAGTTATTTCGGAGTTCCTTCTCGTCTTATAACAGATCGTGGCTCTTGTTTCACAAGTGCAAAATTTAAGAGTTTCATGGATCAATTAAAAATAAAGCACATCTTGAATGCAGTAGCCACTCCGAGAGCGAATGGACAGGTCGAAAGGTTTAACCGAACTATAATTGATGCTCTAAGTACAAAATGTCATGACGGAAAAGATAACTTATGGGACGAATATGTAGGTGACGTACAATTAGGTATTAATACAACTATTAATAAAACAACAGGGAAAAGCCCCTCTGAGCTTTTGTTCGGTTGTAGATTGACAAACGCGGCAGAAAACGTATTGAGTGATGTAATTGCCGAAACAACTGAACGAATCGACGGTGATGCGTTACTAAAATTGAGGTCGAACGCTAGGGAAAGGATAGAAAAACAACAGGATTATGCTAAAAAGCACTTTGATAAGCGTAGGAAGAGTCGTACAACATACAATGTAGGTGATTTAGTCAGGTTAGAGAGGACAGTTATAGACAAAGATCATGTAGGAAAGTCACATAAGCTCATCCCGAAATTCCAAGGCCCCTATAGAATCCTCAAATTATTACCTAATGACAGATTTCTCGTGGAAGACACTCCAATAACAAGAAAGGGTAATAAGAGGTATGAAAATGTTGTCGCGTTGGACAAAATCCACCCTTGGATGAATTTTAAAGGTTACGCCAGTGAGAGCACTGACAGTGATCAGAGTGAGGGTACAGAAATAGAACTAGACAGAGAATGAACTATTAGTCCACATAACAGGTAGTAACAATAGTATTATTACATATTGTCGATAATAATGAAAAGTTGGGTTAGTCGACTTCCCTGATGAAAATGAGTAGAAATGCGTGTCTTTATTAAGGATATATAGGTACTTGAGCAATCAGTGCAGATAATGAATGGCATTGAGAAATCAATGTCGCACGTATAATGATTGCAAGATAGTGAGTAAGATTATAATATGTGAGCACAATTTGTCATAGAGGTCAGTGCAGATTATGAATGGCACCAAGATAACGGTGTCGCACAGATGACCAAAGATCGTGACAGATTGTGCAAGAAACAAAGAATGAGAATGCTGATACTGATTTATGAATTTGATTTTTGATAAAGATTTTGGCTCGGATAAAAATAATTAAGCTGAATTGAGATTGACTTAGATTTAACATAAATCGATGAAATTTTGATTGTGATACGATTTGAATATAGCATATTAGTTGAACAGTAAAGTAAATACAGAATTTAAGTTGTGATATGAATTATTATTGAAAATGAATTATTATAGAAAATGTATTAATAATCAAGCCTTTTACCTATGTTTTGTTTTGTATTTTTTTTTATTACCAAATTAGTTATTATTGTGATCTACACCAAAGTGAGAGGACTCACTTACACAGGATGGCCGAGTTGTAAGGCTAATTAGCTAGGATAAGGGTATTTTGATAACATTCTAAACAGTATACGTACTATGAATACAACGTATTTATAGTTACAGTAAAATCTAATTAAAATCGTAGTTGTTATGATTCTAGTCAAATATTAAATTGATTATTGAAATTGTATCGAGTCGAGAGTTAAGTATTGCAACACTTTGTATAACAGTTTTTCTTTGACATTTGAAATGTGAACATTCGAGATCTGACGGTTGAACCGAACACTTGTACTTTTTACTTTTTTTAAATAAATCCGATTATATCGTCACAATCCTGTTTTAATTTTAGAGGTAAAGATTCGATCCTTTAAAAATGAATTCGCGCGGTTGCCGCTCGGATCTATTTACTTGACGTACCTAGAGCGCGTTCAGTTGCTCTGCGGAAGCCGCGCGTATCGGACGGTGACAATGGATCGCTTCGACACCGAGCTATTCATCGATGAGGTGGAAAAGAGACCTGCTTTGTGGGACATCCAATGTGCAGAATATTCCAATAAAATTATTAGAAACGGAGCTTGGCAGGAGCTGGTGGAGATTTTTGGAGAAAATGAGGATTCTTTGGAAAAAAAGGTTCTTTTTGGTCAGTATGTATTTAATTTTACATTTATCAGGGTAGTTTACATATTTTGTAATTGACAGTCCACCCCAAATAACTAAACTATATAAAAATGTTGTTATTGTGATTGGAGGTAAGTATCGGGCGCGGGAAAAATATCACGTTAGCATAGTAACGGAGTAGCTAGTGACTATGTGCAACCGACGCGACGCCATCTTGAGTTTAGTTATTTGGCGCGAACTGTAACAAATTTTAATTTTGGAACGAAGTTCCTTATCGCGCGTTGTGAAAGGGGCTAGACGGAAAAAAATCTCACGATTCTCACGCACGCAAACACCGCGCCTCGCTACTCGCCTCTAGTACTCGCCTCCAGTGAGGTCAACTTCGTTCTATCCGGGTGTCCCTTGACACCTCTCAAGTTTTTATATTTTTGTGTCTTGCCATTCTACACGACCCTCATTTACAAAGTAATTAGCATATTTGTCTCTAATATTTAATGATGACGGTGTACCCCTTCCTGCATGTAATGTATTAAGATTACTCATTGGCCCAGTATATAAAGTATCTTCAAACTGTATACCATCTCTAGTTCTAACAAAATTGTGTAGCACACAACAGGCCTTTATTATGTCTTCGGAAAAGTCTATATTAACGTTTATAGGCCTATGAAAAATGCGCCACTTGTTTGCCAGAATTCCAAAAGTGCATTCAATATAACGTCGAGCTCTTGATAACCTGTAATTAAATATATTTTTTTCGTATGATAGCCCTCTACCTGCATAGGGTCGCATTACAGTTTCGGATAAACCAAACGCTTCATCGCCAACTATGACGTATGGCAATGGCGTAGGATCTGTGTTAGATATTGGTTTAGGTTTTGGTATGTGTAATGACTTTTCTATTAATCTTTTATAAAATACCGAATTTTTAAAAATTGCAGAATCACTACTTTTTCCATATGATCCAATATCTATGAAAGAAAAACAATAGTTACTATCACAAAGTGCCAACAGCACTATGGAAAAAAAAGTTTTGTAATTATAATACAAAGATCCAGAATCATTGGGTTTTGTAATCCTTATATGCTTGCCATCTATGGCGCCAATGCAATTAGGGAAATTTGCATATTTTTCAAAATCTGTAGCTATTTTCTTCCATATATCTTCGCTGGGTTCAGGCATGACATTTTTTGCGACTTTTTCCCACAGAGCTTCACATACTTCACGGACAATTCCTGTAATTGTAGATTTGCCAAGACGAAAGTTGTAATGCAGTTCTCCAAAGGAACAACCAGTACCCAGATATCTGAAACAATATAATCTCGATCTGTATCGTTTTGTTAAAAAAGTTGCAAACTTTTCATTTATTAATTATAAGTCGCGGGCACCAGCTAGTTTAAAATAATGAGTGTCAATTATTTTATTGAAAATTTTTCAAATTTTTGAGTGTCTTCAATTATTTGACCGCTCCTGTATTTATAAGTCTACAATTTTGTTAAAAATACTGATTTCTGTTCCAGGTGTAACATTACAAAAAAAGTGGAAGAATATACGGGATGCTTATAATAAGGAATTCAAGAAAGGCAAATCAATTCCTTCTGGTTCTGGTGCATGTAAAGGTTCAAAATACATGTATTTTGACCGGCTTTCTTTTCTTCAGAAGACAGTAGAAAACAAAGAAACGACATCAAACATACATGAAGCCAAAAATGAAGGAATTCAAAACATTGACCAAAACCAAGATAATTTTGTTAATGCACGTGAAATACAACCAGTACCCAATATATTAGAAAATAGCATTGAATCAAGGGATAAAATACAGAGACAATTACAAGAAAGTATGTCAAAGCAAGATGATGATGATAAGCTTTTTTGTATGTCATTGTATAAAGAATTAAAAAAAGTTCCAGAAAATAAGCGTTTGGCTACTAAAATTGAATTACTCCAGGTAATACAGAAAGGGCAGAAATTACCAGCGCCTATTCATATCACGAGCCAGCAGAACACGCCTAATGAAGTATTTTGGCAAAACCAACAATATTCAAACCCACAAGGATATTTTACAGGATATTCTACAATCGTACCAGGAGAGTCTCCATCGCCTTTATCATGCAATAGCACTGACGACTCACAGTCTTCTATAGTACAAAACATATATTCTGATGTATAAAATAAATATCTTACCTTAATGTAATCACGAGTTTTTCTTCTGGGGCCACGCTTGACCTTATATGGGTATCATTAGATGCAATTTGTTCACTGATCATTTCTAATAATTCATCAAATGAATTTATCGACATTCTCAAATAATTAAAGAATTTTGGTTCAAAACTTCTTAATTTTGGATATAAAGTCTGAAACTGACCATGGGTGAGCCGATCACGTAATATTGGATGCACCCAATACTGCCGTTTCTTCTTTCTTTCTTTTTTACGGAGCAACAAGTACACACATATTGCTTCTTCGACTTCCATGATTGGACTAGAACGCTGTCACTCTATGCGGATTACGGCACTCCGCATTTACATCCGCGTCTGTCTGAACACTTGCGTTTAGAACCGCGCGATTTGCATCCGCGCGATTTGATTCCGCCATGTCTGAACTAGCTCTTAGATAAGTCTCAATAGGGGGTGAGCTTGATCCTATAGAACAGTGGTTACCAACACGTGGTCCGCAGAAAACAAAATATTATGGTACGCGAAATGAAAAAATATATCGCTCACCTAGTAATATATTGGCACATCTGCAAAAAATGCGAAATTGACTTTATATGGTTTACGTGTTTAAAAGTGCATATTAATCTATTTATTTCCATAATCATCGAGCGAGGTCGTAAGTGTCATCATACCATTATTGTAGTTTCCCCCTTCACGCACATAAAACAATGGTTCATTGGTCTAAAAACACTAAAAACTAAATAAGTCAGGTTAACTATGAAAACTGTAAATATGCCAATATATTACTAGGTGTGCGATATAGGTACGCAAGGCTATGCCTCTGTCTAATAAATACAACCTTTAAAGCTCGAAGCTCGAATTACACTTAGGTATATCAGCTGAAAGGAGTAACCGATTTCAATAATCAAAATGTCACTATTTTTAAGGGTGAATGAGAAAACCAGAATACACGTGGGGACTACAAAAAGTAATATTAATAGTGGTAACGGTGGCCCCAACTTAACAAGAATTTTAAAAGTGGTCCTTGACCAGAAAATGGTTGGAAACCCCTGCCATAGAAGCATAGGACTATTGTGCTATACCTACTACTTGCTTACCAATTGTAGGAACACAATTCCACTGAGCTATAGCAAATATTATTTTTATTGTAACATTCGTGAGACATACTAAATTAATTATTATGTTATCGGCTTACTCACTTAATTGTTAGTGTCAGTAGCAGCGCGACAATCGCCGCGTCGTGTGTCGCGGAATGCTGCTCATGAATATGAGCCTCTAGCATGGCTTGAAACTAGTCAAGTTCCTCGTCAAACAATTGCGTGAGTAAGCCGATAACATAATAATTAATATAGCAAATATTATTAATTTTTTCTAAAAAAAACTCCAATAATACCTTTGCGTGACACGGGAGAACCCGAGCCTTCTTCCTCGGTCCTTGCTACTCGAAGGAGCGACAAGGAGAATCGCGAAGAATTTTAATAAAATCGTATCGTATTGTAGAAGCACTCACATGAAATGCCCAGAATGGAGTTACAAGAATGTTTGAATCTTATTGCGCGATGCGCAGTGCTGTAAGAAAAACGACCCACATTCCTAATTAGGGTTGCCAGATCCAGACTGATCATTTCTTGGACATTTCTAGGGCTATGACTGGAATATGAGTTTTTGTGTCATATGCGAGACTAAACTGTAAAAGTAGGAATTAAGTAGGCACCTAGAACTCACCCTTCCCGCCCTTCAATTGATGCAGCGTAACTTGTAGCACGTTACAACGTTTGGTTTGACTTTTGCAGCAATAGTATCGTATTTTTGTGAAAAAACTAATATTTTTTTCATTCCGGGACAGCAAAGTAAAATTACTGGACACGGGACAGCACATAACATTCCGGGACAATCCCAGAAATCCCGGCCATCTGGCAACCCTATTCCTAATGGATCTAACAACTTTATCGTTTAATTGCTTTAGCTGGAAAGCTAACGAATTTCGTTTCTTGCTGGTCTCAGTACCACAAAAGCATTTTCACAGAGAATAAGAATAACGTTTGTAAACTTTGTTTAGATTTCTTTTAGAAGATGTTTTCATGCTAGATCAACTCTCTCTTTCAATTCTGTACCTTTAGTATATGGTCGGTTCAAACGCGCTTTTTAAAAAAACTCTTTTTGCTTAAAAAATAATCTTATTACTTCTCCCGCCTTGGGCGAGGCGAGAGGGAGTGACTTAGTGACTAAAAACCACCCCGTTCTTACTTCTGCTTTAAGGCGAAGCCCCAGTAAACCCGCTAGGTAATCCGCAGCTCCAGAACACCTACGCACTGAGGAAATGTGTAGGTAGCCATCGTAGTCGAAAAACAGAAACATTTTTCCGTAAAAATGTTGCTATCGGCCGAATTTCAGACAGGATACCATGTTAGCTCTGCCGCTCCCAAACAAACGTTGTTTGAATTTTTCAACGCGACGGAACGGAACGCCATGAATTCCGTTGCGTTTGAAAAAAAAAGTATCTAAAGTTTGCTTTGAAAGTAAACGAGGGAGAGTTTTCGTAGTTTTTAGCAAAAAGGACAAGAAAAACAGAGCAGAATTTTGAGATACTTAGAACAGAATCTCGTACACTTTTTAAGTAGGTATGTACAATTTAGGGTAGAAGACAAATTTTATTTTAACCCTTTAAAGTTTGTAATACTAAAATCGCAATGACCACAACCTAACACAACTTTCTCTTTTAAGTATCCAAAACTTGCAAAAGAAACCGTAAGCAAAAACCAAATACAAAATTCAATGGACACAACATTACCAGACCAGGGACTCAACAAGTATCACAAATGTCCCCAAGCATTTAAGTTAGGTTAAGCAAACAGTGCTTAAGGGACCCTGAATTAAAGTCAGTTAGGAAAGGACCTTCTACATTAAAATTACAAATTCACAAGTACACTTCTCACTACAAAAGTGAGACCCTATTAGAGGTTTAAAGGGACGGATGTGAAGGGCATTGACTGCGACAAAAAGGGACAATAAGGACCAATTTTTCTGCTCCACTGGTCCTTACGCGGATGTGTTTTAAGGTTTAACATTTTGGTGTCTGGTGTAAATGAAATTATATTGTATTTTATAGTAAGTGTATTGTTTTAAACTTTCTTTACCGATGACGTGTTAATGTTACTATAAATAGATGCTTACTTTAGTTTGTCGGTTAGGCAATGAAAAATTTTAGACACGTAATTTTTTTGTATTTTGTCATATAAGATGACGATATATATGTATGTGTATTTAGATAAAACGAATCAAAGTTTAGGAGTGGGAGCAAATACGTCATTTCTACGTATAAAATGTACCTAGAACTGAAGTCACGCAATATTTAAAATCGGTATATCTTCAAAAGTATTTATGTTTTAAATAAATCTACAAGACGGACATTAATAACTTACTTATTCGTAAAATTTTCAAAAATTCGGGAAAAGCCCAGTAATACCTTGTCGGACCCGAGAATCAAACTCGAAACCCCTAGTCCGGCAATCGCACTCGCGACAGTCTACTAACGAGTCTGGAATTGTACCCAGTATATGACAATAGGCTCACCCCTTATTACATAGGACTTATAACACAAATGGTGAAAAGTGAGTGTACATTATATAGCGGTATTACGTGCCATAATGTGCACCTCTACCCCTTTGGGGATAAAAAGCGTGACGTTGTGTTTTAAAATATCACTACCTCCACACTAATGGAATGGCAATCGAGAAGTATTAGGTACAAGTACAAGCAACTAATTTTACTTTGTAAATGTAACGTAATCCGTCTCGTTTTCATTTCAAAATGGCGGCTGCCTAATGCTACTCAATTTCCAAGTAAAAATTGAATCATAATGTAAAGGCCTAAATACTCTCTAAAGCCTTTTGCTCCGTTTCAGGACATTTAAATGATATTAAGTATAATATTTTTGAAAGGAGAAGCTTGTAGCATGGATACAGATGTTCAGACAGACTGTACTAATATTGTATTATGTATAGCGACCCGCCCCGGCTTCGCACGGGTGCACAGCCGATACTAAATATATCTCTATTAGAACTAACTAAAGGACCGCCCGCAAAGCGCTAAGTCTTGCTCCCGGCAAAAGTGTTCACTTCTGCCGGCAGTCGCGCAGTGCAACCTGTTGTTTTAGTATACATTACTAAATGATTGAAATAACTAAATGATTTATTAAATTATTATTGCGCCTGAGCCGCGCGGGTACCTTACTCATAGATCTAAACACCCCTCTCCCAATGGCACCCCTGGCCTAATGGCTACGTCAATTTCGCAAGTGCAGCAAAATTGTAATCATTTTAATGTCACCACAGGCTTCAAATACTCTCTAAACGTCCAATTTTAGCTCCGTTTCAGAACATTTAAATGATATTAAGTATAATATTTTTGAAAGGAGAATCTTGTAGGATGGATACAGATGTTCAGACAGACTGTACTAATATTATACTTATGTGTAATTAAGTTACGCTTATCGATGTTGGTTTGAGATGAATGAGCATTTTTTACTTTTGGGTTATTAGAAGAAAATCTTAGTACATTACGCTACTACGCGACATTTTGACTGCACGGTTGGCGCGGTGGCTGGGCAACCGGCTGCTTTATGTTAACTGTGAAACTGGCCATAGAATAAAAGACTTATGGTGCTTTTCCATCAGAGATGTGCTACAAATGATGTGCAATGTAGCTATGTAACTGTACGAGGGAGTTGCGCCATCCATAGCACGCATCTTTCCATAAAAAAAAAAAACATAGCTTAGTTGAGTCTTTTTCCAACAGTACTATGCTATGGTGTACCAATTAATATGATTGGTTTTAGATGGATAGATTTTTTTACCTCACTCACCACGCTATCTACATAGGATTTATAACATAAATTGCCTACCCCTGCGGGGATAAAAGGCATGACGAACATTTTTACAACTTGACTTTTCAGTTATTGGAAGAAAAAACTTAGAAACTTTGCTGATCATGAATAACTTCACTATATTATGTAAGTAGATTTGCTTGAAATCCTTCAAATTCTTGAAATGTAAACTGGGAACGATCATCTAGTCTCCAACTAAGGCTAAAGCTCTAAGCTATCGGTGGAAGTTCTAACTAGGACCCACAATAGTTTAGACTGAGACTAGACGAAATGATGCGGAAATAATGCTGCATTGAAAATACGGTCGGAGTTGGTTCGGAACACAGTACTGATAGTTCGGCAGATTGTGGAATGTGTATACTGATGTTTCCCGATTAATATAGTGTAGATATTTGTTCATAATGTTACTTAACTGTGAATGTAGCAATCTCTATTCACAGATCAATAGTGATTTGCCAATTGTACCTATCTGCTGGTTAATAAACGATTACTCCGGAATTATGCACAGTATTATTCTGTTTAGTTCTCAACAAAACTAAAAATGATTTCCCCCGCCTTGAAGGTCACCCTTATGGACTTAAAATCGCCCCGTTTCAATTCTTCTGCCTTATGCTGGCGCCACGGTACTTATACACATGTACGGAGGTACTGATCTTGATTGTGACTTAGGCAGATATAAATTGACTACACGGTTGACGCGGTGGCGGTTTCGATTCCCACACGGAGCAACTCTTTGTGTAATCCACAAATGGTTGTCTAGGTTTGGGTGTCATGTGTATGTGAACTTGTATGTTGGTTAACGCCCCGCTGACACCGGAGAAAATACTAGTGTGAGGCAACGTTTAAAAATATAAACATGTTTTGACAACAGTCACTCAATCTTTGAACCAACTAAGTAACATCCATATTTCAACGTTCATTCAAAAAGCAACAGACAGTATAAAACGTTTTCCACATGGTAAAATACAAACAAAGGAACAAAGGATAGAAAATGTAGGAATACAAAAATTATTCGTATTTAATATATTACGTTATATTTATATTATTTACTCAAGTAACACGTAGCTGTCAGGTCTAATTCCCGAAAGGTTATATGGTTAGGGTTAGCAAGACAAGTCGGCTATAAAAACGTACACATTAGCCTACTACTTAATCGTATTTGTATATTACATATGTATAGAATAGAATCAGACGTTACTTTGCGGCAATCCATGCTACACTAACAATAGATTTTAGACTGTAAGCGGAATAATAAATAATAATATCTATTGTATTGTTAGGGTATTCGTATAGAAAGAGTACTAGACACAATTTACACTTAGGAGGAAAAAAACGGGGCCACTGGTATTTTTCCTTTTTCATACATACATACATATCGTCACGCCTTTAATCCCCGAAGGGGTAGGCAGAGGTGCACATTATGACACGTAATGCCACTGTGTACACCCACTTTTCACAATTTATGTTGTAAGTCCCATGTAATAGTAATCCTTTTTCATTTCTTGATAAATATATTCTGATACAAGTATTTTCTTAATAGGTAATGTATGTCATATGAAAGGCAATTTAATTACCTTTAAAATGAGAGCATTTTGTTGTAAAACGAATAAATTATTTTAAAGTTTTAGAAGGTAGTTTAAAATGAAAAGAAACGCTAATGGCTCAGTTTCTTTGCTCCCCTTATTCAAATTTTCAAAATAAGACCACCACTGATGGGGCCCAATAGGGCTGATGCCCGATCCGGAGCAGGTTACCGGGGCTCCGGCACAAAGCAGGAGAAGGAACAGGGTAATTTTTAGTCAGTAAGAGTCTGACACTTCCTCCCTGCCTCGTCCAAGGCGGGAGAAGTCATTGGATGATTTTTCCCTTTAAAAAAAAAAAAAAACAATCCTTTTTTTTATTCCAAAACAATTCCTTACCAAATAACTTCCTCGTTGTTCTTAGAAACCTGTCTCGAACACCGACGTAAAACTGTCGATCAAGAATCTCCGTATCTCGTGACTTCCAACTTCCAATATAGTTAATGACACACCCTTCTAATTCAATGAGCCGAGTCGACTAACTCCTGTAGTTTGGCAGACAGCCACATCACACGTCTCTAGTCTTAGAAAATTATTTGCCTTTCACGCAACGTCACGCCTTTTATCCCCGAAGGGGTAGGCAGAGGTGCACATTACGGCACGTAATGCCGCTATACAAGATACACTGCCGGGCCATTTGTGTTATAAGTCCCATGTAATAGGGGGTGAGCCTATTGCCATATACTGAGTACAATTTCAGACTCCGTGCTACTACTGAGAAATTATTTGAAAAGCCGAAAAAAGCCCAGCAATACTTTGCCCGACCCGGGAATCGAACCCGAGACCCCTTGTCCGGCAGTCGCAATTGCGACCACTCAACCAACGAGGCAGTCAATATTAATAGTCAAAAAGACAAGACATTTGTCTTGTCTTTGTATATAATACGGTATAGAAGTGTAAGAGATAGAAAAAAACTTGTTCATATTGTTTCAATCTTGTCAAAATTTGAGTGTATGTTTGTAATATCAAAATGGACGGACCGACAACATCGGCAGAATCCCGGAGACCAGTGGATACAGGTGACGGCTTGTCGTTTTAAGTGGAGGACTAAGGGGTCTTTGTTTAACACTGGACGTCTTCCGGCTGATGATGATGATAGTGATTTTTTTTATTAACAATTTTTGTCTTGTCTGTCTATCTGTCTGTTTGTTCTTGCTAATGTCTGAAATGGCTGGACTGATTTTGATGGGATTTTTATTGGCAGGTAGCTAATGTACTAAAGCTACTTTTATTAGTGACAATGTCCGTAATCCACGCGATCCGCACGTTAGTAGTTAGTAACTATATTATATTATACAGGGTGAATTTGAATTCGACGTATTCATACATATATATATTTTTTAAATAAATCCAGTTTTCTATTGACCAAATTAGTGACACAAAACAAAATTTGATAAGAAATTACTTGCTATTTTAAAACGAATGATATTTCTGCCATTATTAGTATTTATAAATGATAACTGATGTATTGGCAACTGATTAAAACTAAAACTACTAAAATCCAACCAGTATTTTTTTTGATTGATGTTTTTGTAATCAATTTGGGATTTTTTTACCAAAACCAAAAATGTTGGATATCTCAGAAACTAGCGACTTTCCGCCCAAGGACCTCAGTTGTATTATCACCTCCCGAGAGGAATACGTTGAATTCAAAGTCACCCTGTACAATGCTTTTTAAACCTTGAAGAGGTGAATGAAAGCGCATTAATATTATATTTACATCTGTTTATCGTCTGGACGACTAACTTGTCAGCAACATCTCTGGTGTTAAGGCTACGGAGATTTTCCATAAGTCTTACCTATTTGTATTCTCAGAATGATATTGAGATATTTTTACACAAAACCAAATAGGTACACATCACACCCACACACAGATGCGGAACAAAATGTTTGCGTAGGTATCATACAAATATTTACCCATTACAAGCAGTCGCTACAGTACACATTTGGAAAGAACCTTCAAAAACATAACCCTTCTTTATTTACGGTAGGGTAAAAAGGCTCCATTACACCTTGCCAGTGTGGTTACTCCCAACGTGATTGTAACTCATCTGGAGCCTTAGTACGAGTATGCTTTACATTTAACGAGATCGCAACGAGACCGCATTCGGCACTGTGATTGACCAGCTCCAATGAATCAACCAATCAGAGTGCTGAACGCGCTCTCGTTTCTAACTCATTAAAGGAAAATAAAACTCGTACTAAGCACGTATGTTGAGGGTGTCTGTCTGGCTCCGTCCAAGAGTTTGACGATCTATTACTTTAAAAAAATACTAATCTTAACACATTAAAATATAGGACCCAATATTATGTTCGAGTTCCCATTTAATCAGTCAGTGCAAATGTTACAAACCGCTATTCAAATGAACAAAGCTCCGAGCTAACGAGCATAATTTGGCAAACCGTTGTACATCTGGTCTGGACAGCTGGCAGTCCATTCCATTCGCTAAGTTTCAGACGTTCAGTTCCGATTCCAACTAGTTTAGGTACCTGACAAACTTAGATTTTCATAGTCCTATTGCTTGAGATTAGTTTAGTTGGTCTTTACTGAAGTGTAGTTGATTTTATTGGTGGTTTAGATGTCGTTTAGATAAAGCAGACTACGAGTAAGTTCCATTTACTATCTACCCATTAAACATACTTTTTTTTGAGGGAAGAAAATTATCCAATGACTTCTCCTACCATGGGCAAGGCGAGAGGGGGTGTCAGACCCTTACTGACTAAAAACCACCCCGTTCCTTCTCACACACAATACACTTTTCAATACTTTACTTTAAACTTGTGTGTTCTTTAACGTGAACTTAAAGGTAAACGACGCTTTTGGTGTTGAAAATGTCCATAATAGTAGTTGCCCCAAAAGCAGATGGCGGGACGAACTCAACATCTATGGAAAGGATTGACCGCTTTAAATAAAAAGGAGTGGAGGAGGGTAGGGAGGCCTTTGCTCTACAGTGGGACGATCATGGCTGAAATCTACTAGTTGGAAAACGCTTTCTAACCTACGACAGATTTACTTCTGCGACTCGGAGCTGCGGACTGTCTAGCCCGGCCCGAAAGGCGGGAGTAGAAACGGGGTGGTTTTTATTCATAAGAGTTCGACTGTCTTTTTTTTTTTTTTTTTTTGAGGTGGGAAAATCATCCAATGACTTTTCTCGCCTTGGGCGAGGCGAGAGGGAGTGTCAGACTCTTACTGACTAAAAACCACCCCGTTCTTTCTCCTGCTTTTCGAGCCGGAGCCCCGGTAAACCCGCTAGGTAGTCCGCAGCTCCGGATCAGGCATCAGCCCTGCTGGGCCTCATCTGTGGTGGTCTGAAGGCAGTTCGACTGTCTGGCACTCCTTTTCGCCTCGCCCAAGGCGGGAGAAGTCATTGGATGATATTCCCCTCTTAAGGAAAGGTTTATTCGCTATTTTTGGAAAATAGGACCTTTTTTTAGTACTTCTTAAATGAAACACTTTAGGAAATAAAAGGCGTGATTCTACTCGTAGTTATCACAATAATTGCTGACCAATCTTTATCTCAAAGAAACACTTAGTGGACATAAAACACGGAGCCGGCTCAATAGTGTCAATTTATCAACTCCCTCCCAATATAAAGGGTCGAGCCATTTTTTACAAGGAAACACGAAATATTGAACCATTGAAATGTTATGAGTTTTTCCTTTGATTTATCTTTGGAGAGATTTTTTTTAAACTAAATATTGGAAATGCTTTTTCTTAAGAGATGTGTATCTTAAGAAATAATTGGCTTTAAGTGCACAACGTAAAGGATAACATAGCATTACTTCAGTAAAAGGTGTATATTCTATAGAGGACTCTTCTAATTTCTACTTAAATCGATTTGATATCTGTTGAGGATATTTCTTCAAGATTCTTAGGGCCTCTTTCACAATGTCGTTTCTTTTTAAGAGGGGTAAATCATCTGGCTTCTCTCGCCTTTTATTGGGCAAGAGGGAGTGTCAGACTCACGTCAGACTCATACTGACTAAAAACTCATAATGTCTGGATAACCGCTATGTACCAGTTATATTTGAATAAAGAACGTAATTTATCGGGGATTTATATAGAGGTGGTGAAACAGGCCCTTAATAAAATTAATCAATGTAGTACTTAAGATTAAGCTCGATGATTGAACTCTAAATCTTGTAATGATCGCACCATACCACATCGATCAGCAAATCAGCTGAATTTAGACCAATTAGAGGCAAAGTTTTACCCTTAATGAAGTCTAAAGAAAATCTGGACGAAGAAGTATAGACGTGTCACATCATGAATAATAAATCTTCCTTGTATAAACTTAGTTTCATTCAGCTAAAACGTCTCACTCAACGAGAGACGTGTTTTTTTCAAAAAGTTAACTTAAAATTTTAAACATAAGCCTCATTATTCTTTGTAGGTTAGGCACACTAATAAACCGCGTTCCTAATTCGACAAAGCCACAACTTAAATAGGTTTCCATCTATAAATATGCTGGTCACATCCTTACCTACGTAAATTTATAAAATTTCTCAAAGGACACTGGGTATATTTTGTGGTACTTGAACTAAATCTGTTAGTTCGAACGGATTTTTTATGAGCTGGCAAAAGAGCATGACAGATCACCTGTACATTTATAGTAAGCGTCCACAGGCCCGCATCGTACGCATCGCACGCAACGGATTTTAGTTTGTCTTGTATAGAAAGTCATACAACTTACTGTCCAGTGATCCGCATCGCACGGACCGCTTCATCGGTAATGCCTACATGCGAAGCGTACCGATGAGGTCATACGGAATGCCCACGATGCGTACGATGCGGGCCTGTGGACGCTTATCTTTAGTACGAGTTTGCTTTACGTTGAACGAAATCGAAGAGCGCGTTCGGCGTTCTGATTGGCCGGCACGAATGAACCAACCACCTACCTAAAGCAAACTCATACTAAGGGTACTGATGGTAAGCAATCGTCGCCACTCATGGATACCCAACAACAGCAGAGCAGTTACAAGTGCAATGCCTTTTGGGAGTCAATGATTTGATAATAAGGATTTGGGCTTCTCTGTTTTTTTTGAAACACGGCGACGTAAACGACCCGACGTATCACCTGATGGTAAGCAATCGTCGCCGCCCATGGACACTTGAAACACCAGAGGCGTTACCAGTGCGTTGCCGGCCTTTTGGAGGTTAGGAATTTAAGGGTTGTTGGGGAATCGGGGATTGGGAAGGGGGGAATTGGGCCTCCGGTAACCTCACTCACATAACGAAACACAACGCAAGCGTTGTTTCACGTCGGTTTTCGGCGAGGCCGTGGTATCACTCCGGTCGATCTGGTCACCTCCAGAATTAATTTCAAGTCGCATTGTACGGCGGTTTGTCGTAATGGTTCGGAGTACCATAATTGGGACGCATTTGTACTTACGCGTAGTATTCTGACCCAAGTTTAATGTTACTGTTACTGATTAAGTTTTGTGTGTAAGTAGTTAAAGGAACTGTGGAGACTTTTGAGTAATGAAAGGCAGTACTTAATGTATTGTCCTATTTGGAGTTGAAACGCTGCAAATAACAAAGTTGAGGGCAAAATTTTGGGTGCACGGTTGGCGCGGTGGCCAGGCAACTGGCTGCCGTGCAACGTGGAGTCAAAATTGGACGGAACTACTTTTATGTAAACAAGCAACGTCACGCCTTTTATCCTCAAGGGGTAGGCAGAGTGCACATTGCGGCTCGTAATGCCGCTATATAATATACACCCGCTTTTCACCATTTGTGCTATAAGTCCCATATAATAGGGGTGAGCTTATTGCCATATACTGGGCACGATTCCAGGCTCCATATTACCATTGAGAAATTTTCGAAAAACCGAAAAATGCCCAGCAATTCTTTGCCCGACACGGGAGTCAATTGTTGTTCCGGGTCTAGGTATCATGTGTATATGAAATTGTATGCTTGTAAACGCACCTAAGACATAGGAGCAACGTTAATACAGTAAACTTGCAATATACAAATAAATTTATCTTTATCTTTATCTTTGCATCGCGTACATTTTTTTTCTTTTACGCCTTTGCCGTTTGATGGATTTGTTTGAAGATTTTTTATAATAACTAGGTCTAGTGTGACATACGCGGCGACGTCCCACGCTACTCATAATGTAGAGTATCTCGGTGACTCGAAACTAGTACAGCTGAGGGCTAAGTACGAGTTTGTTTTACGTTTTACGAGATCGAAACGAGAGCGCGTTCAGCGTTCTGATTGGTTAATTCATTCGTACCAGCCAATCAGAGGGCGTTCTCGTTCAGTTTTTGGCTAACGTAAAGCAAACTTTTACGTATCTCTTTGTTCTCCATTAATTTACATGACAAAACCGTTATTTTCAATTAATTTGGTTGAAGGAATATACGAGGAATAGACAAGTCTATTCCTATTAAAATGATACAAATGAAAGTCTTAATTAGACATTACTTAATGGTTTATGTGAAATTGTCGGTAAGAACATGGACAGCAATCTCACTTACGATCTAAGCCAATTAACTATAATTTATTTTATCGTAAGGTAAGCGTTTATTCAGTCTCACCCATTTGTTCTGGCCAGGAGTTGGAAGGCAGCCAATATGTTGGAACCAAGTGCTGAAATAATGTGCTAGGATTACATAAGTAGACTGTTAATGAACGCTATGTGTTTTAAACTGCGCATGAAGAAGGTCTTTTGAGAAAAATATTCTGGCAATTTTTTGGACTTTTATACATTGTTTATGGAAATTTGATTCGAGACGGTCTAACTGCCGTACTGAGAGACATGTAATAATTATTTAAACTATTCCTTAGTAACGATTTTGTTCCGAAAACAATAGAGACGATGACGGGGTATGAAAACTAAAAAAAATCTATTTAGTCGTTCGTTAATTAGGTAATGAAAAAATACGGTTTTTTTAAAGCCTTGTAATACTTTGCCCGACGCCTTGCCTGACAATCCTACTCTACAATAAGTCAACTCTGGCTATAAGCCAACAAAATATGTATCAATATTTATTTAGAACAAAATTGTGTACACGAGTTGCCTAAGGCTCTTGTTAATTCCAATATATAAGGAAGGAAAGTAGTATATTAATCATGTTTGTTATACAATTTTAACGAAAATATTGCTTGTTGTTCCTTAAAAGGGTTGTGTATAAGAACATCCATTGTTTGGCTTGTTACTGAGAATCGATCGATAAGTTTTATCATATTCTATTTAGATACATGGTTACAGGTACTTAAGCCCGTATCTTGTGTGTTCTTCACTCGCCTAGCAACAAAAAATTATTACCTTTAAGTAAATGATAAATGATATTTATTTTTGCAAGTTGGTTATAAGGTAACTCTTTTATACGTCAATCTTTGAAATAATTAGATGTGGCCGGCATTTTCTATCCCACTTAGTAAAGTATGAAAATATTTTCACATTATCACTTCAATAGCCTATAAGAGGCCACTGCTGATCAAAGCTCCCTGCTTGCACGGAGAGTGTTTGACCATTAATCACCACGCTTGCTCAATACGGGTTGGCAATTTCAGACTTGTAATTAGAAATTAAAAGCCTAGGTTTCCTCACGATGTTATCCTTTATCGTTTGTTTAATGGTTACTTAACCCGGTTCTTAGTAATCTGTGGACTGCCTAGCGGGTTACCGGGGCTCCGGCTCGAAAAGCAGGAGTAGGAACGGCATGATTTTTAGTCAGTGACACTCTGACACTCCTCGCCTCGCCCAAGGCGGGAGAAGGTATTGGGTGATTTTCGCCCCGCTAAAAAAGATATTAGTAATGGTTTTCGAAACAAAATCGTTAGTAAAGAATAGTTTGAGTAACCATTAAATGTCTCTGAGTACGGCAGAATAATGTTTTGTATTTCCACTTCTAGCAACCTTTCCTTCGTACTCTAACAAACTGATGACATATTAAGATTCACAACCCAAACTTGTCTGATAAATTGCTACCTCCATACACCAAAATAAGAAAAGTTTTTTTCTAAGAAAAAACTGTTTCGCAAATCAGTCCACGACACGACATATTGAACTGAACTAAAGTCAAATTTTCATAATAAATCTACCACCTGTCGTCCTGTCAACAAGTTTTAAAATTTATTTCGCGGTCCTAAGATTGCTTTTACTTTGACAAGTCTATTTAATTTTGTTCTAAGAACCTAAGTTTTTGTGTTTTGCGTAAAAACCCTCAGGCTTTTGTCATTGTTTTACAATTTTGTGTTTTATGTCAGTCTGCGTAAGGTTAATTAATTATTGTAACAATACCATGTAGTGTAGTACCTATGTATTTGATGTGTTTTTTTTACTAACTTCTAGGAAAGTATGTGTTAGTGCTACGATTCGGCACCTATGCGCCGGCTCGGGGTGATACCACGGCCTCACAGAAATTAACAGTGACATTGAGTGCCATAGAGTGCACCTCTGCCTACCCCTTAGGGGATTAATGGAATGATTATTATTTTACAAAGATGCGTAGATAAATCCAAGGTACATACAGATAAATACAAGTAAGTAAAGGTAAAGGTTCGTTTAAGATATTTATTTATCTTTTAGAATTCTGTATCTCAGTCAGACCTTCGTACCGTCAAGGTCCATATAAAATTAAGACAAAAGATAATTAAAGTTAACGAAGTAATGGATCTTAGTGAAATGATACCAGAGGGAGGTATAAACACAAGAAGAGAGAAACCAAGTAAATGTTTCAGTCTGTTAACGAATATGTTGTTTTAAGGTTGAAAATCGAATAATTTTCCTGTATGAAACAATCTCAGATCTGTATTTACGAGTTTGCTTTAAACCCCGTATTCATGGTAAACATTTGTTTAGCAACAGTTGCTAAACATTGTTGGTGAGCGCCGAGAATGTTGCTAGCAACTATGTTTAAGCTTGTCAACATATAGTTGACAGCATCAGCCTGCATCGCGCGTTTGCATCGCGTCTGCATCGATACACAAGCGCCGATGCCGCGCGTTTGTATCGATACAAACGACAACAAACTGCTCTGTAGGAGAAAAACGCGCCGTCGACGCGCGTGTAGCGATACAGACGACAAAAACGTGAAAACCTTTTCTGTGAATTTCGTATGATATAGTGCGTGGAAAAAAATTTTGATTTACCCATATTTCTGTTGTGACAAATATAAAGAAACATACCCAGGGTATTTCATTAATTAATAGGCAATCTACAACCAGCAACTTTATGCTTTATTACATAAGTAGAAAGAGTGATTTCAGGTTTCGAAATTTTGCTAATATTCGATGAAATTCTATGTATTCTCAAGAAAATTACAAAACGTTACATAAATTGAATAAATGTTTGTACAATTCGGGTTCTGTACACATGGATGTTATCTCTGAGACGATAATTGAATATTGGTTTACTGTGATAGTGTAAACGTTGGGAGGAAACTAGGCCGCACGATATTGTAAGGTGGTTTAATATCTTCTAAATGGCTCTCCCACATCTAAATGTGAGAGAGCCTAATCCCCGATTCCCCTTAAATTACTAACCCCCAAAAGGCCTGCTGGTGTTTCAAGTGTACATGGGCGGCGGCAACTCGTTAACCGGTTTATTCATAAAAACAAAACTATCTTCTACATAATTATATATAATATTTTATTAGTATATTATTAGTTTTAATTTATATTTGACTTTTAGGAGTATAAAGGAGTGATAATTTAACCCTTTAACCAACTGTGCCGCATATAATGCGAACTATTTCCGTGTCCCTACCGCTCGTGTCGTATTCTGCCGTCATAAGGAAAAAGGTCGCATTTAACATTTTTTTCACTGATTTCGAATTGAATTGTTTTCACTGATTCCGAATATATATTTAATTCAATTTGGACAAAATGTTAGATGCGCCCTTTTTCCTTATGACGGCAGTATTGCTGCGACAGAGAACTTGCATGATTTTTTCGTTCTATTCACACGATTGCTAGATTGTAACCACGCGCTAGAGGCACGGTAATTGATATATAACTGAGTGCTTAAAAGATAGTTTTTTTATATATTATACCTATGATTGAATAATTTAACCACAAGCGAACTCTGCGGCTGTCGTAAGAATCAAATTAATAACTAAAAGACTATACCTTTGACAAACGCCATTAAGTAAGGGAGCAATTGGATGCAGATCGCTTTTTACCGGTCTATTTGGAAATTGTTGGGGGTTTATGTGTTCAGCATATTATTAATCTCAGATAATAACTGTGATGGTGAACATCAATTATCAATGTTTTTACAAAAAAAAATATAAACAACCAAACCAAAAATGGTGACCACTCACAATTATTACATTGCCCTACATAATTTCGTTCGCTGATGCTGGATATAAATAATCTAAGAAACCCTACCCCTGCCTAGCCCTTCAGGGAATACATCCATGATACTATATTATTACAACCTCATTTCTGAGATGAGAAATTCGGACGAAAGTCGTACATTTATACTAAGGATTCCCTTGAACGTAAGGGCGTAAATCATTTGTTTTATACGCTGCGTCGGTACTGATATAAAAGGTAAGCCATATGGGCGAAACCGAAGTATAAGCTAGAGATTTATATGTACTTAGCTCATACTTTTATACTTTATCTTGTTGGTCTAGTCAAGTAGTTTTTTAAGTGTGGGAGAGCCATGCTTCGGCACGAATGGGCCGGCTCGACCGGAGTGATACCACAGCCTCACCGAAAACCGACGTGAAATAACGCTTTCGTTGTGTTTCGTTGTGTAAGTGAGGTTACCGGAGGCCCAATTACCCCTTCCCAATCCCCGATTCCGAAACAACCCTTAAATTTCTAACCTTCAAAAGGCTGGCAACGCACTCAAACGCCTCTGGTGTTTCAAGAGTCCATGGGCGACGGTTGCTTACCATCAGATGATAAGTCTCATCGATTACTATGTTCTATAAAAAAATAAGCTAGAGATTTGTACTTAGCTCACACTTTTGTACTTTATCTTGTTGTTTTAGTAAAGTAGTTGTTGTGTATAAAGTTCTGTACCCTTAGTACGAGTTTGCTTTATGTTGAACGAAAACGAAACGAGATTGCGTTCGGCACTTTGATTGGGATTTGTAAATGAACCAACTAAACAGTACCCTTAGAATGAATTTGCTTTGCGTTGACGAAAACGAAACGTTGATTGGCCGGCGCTGATAAACCAACCAATCAGAGCGCTGAATGCGGTGTCATTTCGATTACTTTAAACGTAAAGCAAATTCGTATTATTTTACTTACTGGTTTTATTTTCTCTATGATAGTTAGGGATGTGCATGTACAAAAAAATCGCTTTATCTTAGTCTTTTCTTATTTGGCGATGGCAAAAACTAAATGCCTAATGTTTTAAACTCATCTACTAGACGGACATCAGACAAATATTAACACTGTAGTATAAAAATGTACATTTTTATTGTACCGCAATTCTAAGCAAAACCAAAGAATCCTGCTAGTTCAGTTTTTGAAATTACGAGTAAGAACTTCTGATGTAAAACCTCTACGCACGAATTTATAGGGGTCGTGACTGACATAGGTAAGAAAATAGCATCCGTAAGGCCATTCAGTGATGGAGATATCACGAAGACACTCTCGTAAATACGTCAGGATTATTTCTAGATGACTTGGGATTCGGGTATGCCCTAAAGTTGTAACTACCCAATACCCAAATGTCGTCTGCACCAGTAACTATCTGAAAAGAAAGCTTTATCTAACCCAGGAATTGTTGACTTTGTAACAGTTTTATCATGATTACTTTTCGGAGCTGCGGACTACCTAGCTGATTTACTGGGACTCTGGCTAGAAAAGAAGCAGGAGTAGGAACGGGGTGATTTTTAGTCAGTAAGAGTGTGACACTCTTTCTCGCCTCACCTAAAGCGGGAGAAGTCATTGGATGATTTGTCACCATTAAAAAAAAAAAACTACTTTTACAAACTTTACATTGAGTTTTTATTATGGTACCTATATTTACCTACGAGCCTGTCGCCAAGATTTCTTTTGAAAATTATCACATGGATTTCCTAATCCAATATCGTTTCGCGTATAAATTGAATAAATTCACACCGTTGTGTTGTTCGTTGTGTCACTATCGGTTGCTGCTCGTTATTTCCCCTAGGAACAACTGCATGTGTTTATGTTGTGTAGTTAGCAACAATAACTGTTATTTCAAATTAGTTTGGTACGTAACTGACCCATTTTGGCTGATGAAATAAAGTAATCGAAACGAGAGCGCGTTCGGCGCTCTGATTGGTTGGTTTATTCGAGCCTATAAGTGACTATGATTTTTATAATAACTATCGTGAAACATAATAAATTTCTAAAAATCGTTGTTTATTCAGTTAAATCAGTAGGCTGCGCGACGTCGCCGCGTCTGCGCACGCTGCTTATGATGAAGAGTCCCTCTGTGCCTCGAAACTAGTAGAGCTTTTCTCCATTAATGTACGTGAGTAAACCTTGATTTATTGTGACTATGACTATAAGTGTTTTATGATCTTTAACTGAAGATGCTCAACCCCGCATTAAAGACTAGTAACGCACTTATAACTTACGTCGGTTGCTTACCATCAGGTCAACCTTTCGTTCGTTTTCCTCCCTAACCCACAAAAAAGGAAGTACTACAATACCAGTAAGATGTGACTTGCGTTTGCAAATAAAAATAAAAACCCTCGCAGCATCAATTCAACCGTGGGACACTGCGAGCTTCACTACTCCGACTCACTGGAGTATCACGTCATGCCTTTTTATCCCCGAAGGGGTAGGCAGACATGCACTTTACGGCATGAAATGCTGCAATACAAAGTACACCCACTTTTTACCATTTGTGTTATAAGTCCCATGTAATAGAGGGTGAGCCTAATGCCATATGCTGGGCACAGTTCCAGGCTCCGTGCTACCACTGAGAAATTTTCGAAAAACCGAAGAAAGCCTAGTAATTCTTTGCCCGACCCGGGAATAGAAGCCGAGACCTCTTGTTCGGCAGTCGCAATTGCTACCACTCGACCAACGAGGCAGAGGCGTTTGTAAATCTCATCAAATAATCAAGACAAAACAATTTCTATATATATCTATTGATCGAATCTTCTACTGTAGGTAGTATGCCAGAAATATCGGTAGCACTTCTCAATACATTTCCCAGAAGACAGTCGTGTCAACACATGTTTGTTTCCGCTCTCAGTGCCATTTCAAAAGGCACGTACTCCAATACTCAGGATTGTATGCGACCTTTTTAAATCACTATATTTTCGATACTGAACGTTCTTGTGTATTGAAACAGAAGTAATGTTATTTGAAAACGTGAAATAGATACGTTTTGAAGCACTTTTACTGTGATAAAAGGGGTTTAAATGTCACGTTTCATATGCTCGCTAGTTTCAAAGGTCTTTAACAATATGTATGTTCTCATGTGTAAAAATAGATCTGAGAATATTCGTTTTTGTAGTGTGTGACTGCGAGTAAGATTTGTGTAGTTCGATTGGTTCTATAAGGGTGCTTTTCCGCCAGAGATGTGCTATGCTACGTTGCTGTGGATGCGTTTGGCTTCCACTAATCATATTCATTGGTACACTTTGCTTAGAACTGGTGGTAACAGACTCAGCTAAGCTATGTTTTTTTAAATGCAAAGGCTTTCCTACTATCGATACATTGCATTCTCGAGTTGCGCATTTTCCTCCCAGAGCTACTTTGCGGCGCGGCGCCGCGTATTCATAGAGCACTTTTTACTCACACAGCTACATTACTTAGTATTAGTGGAAACGATCACGTAGTTTCACAGCTTAGCTATCACAAGGAAATTACTACACTCTTAAGACTTCCATACTCATACTAACGAACATTCCAGACTACACTCATCGGAGATGTCGCAAAAATAAAACGAAAACAACCCAATATCTTCTAAGTCCCGCGTTAACGCCCCGTGTGCTTTCACGAAGATAAATCTTACGTTTGACAGGTTAGTCCAACGATTTATTACGGCTCCCTATCACGGATTTGGCCTGACACTGAACGTCGGCCCACGACTTTATAGGCCCTTTGCTGCTCAATAATGCGTGTATCAAAACCCTTTTTTGAAAAGATATATGTGATATATCAATATGTAGGCTCGACACTCCCTGTATGTCAGCGTTAAACATGGATGACGATTTGGTTGGGGAAACTGATGTTTATGTTATGTAAATTAGGTAAATATATGTGTATGACGTGTCGGTTTCTGAACTCGTATGTAACGCAGAGATACAGCTATTGATTGATACTAAAACTACATTTCACTTTTTCAATATCAATAGTTCTTTACATTCCACTATAGGAGTATGGACTTAGTCTCCAGGTTGACAAGTAGGTTAAAGATCTCAGTTTAAAAGTTTCAGATTTGTCAGACAGCGATGTTGCCAGATTTTTTTATGGTATAAGTCTGTAAACTAGCAAACGCATCACTTGACATTCAAAGCTACACTTTGGAACGAGCGCCTAGCTTCACTGACAGACGGACAATTCAATTTGACGTGACTAATTTAGGATTAATTGAAATAAATGCTTTGACTCTGACTTTGATTTAAAAAATAAACAAACACAGCCACTAAATAAAGCGCCACGAAGCCAGCTGCAAAAATGACATACAACAATTTTTTAGCGAAGCGACCTGGTTTCGTATAAAATTGTGTTATTATGTACCGCAGAGGATAATCGCGGAATATTTATGTGAAGTGCTGCGGCGTGTAACTTTCAGTTTACGGTTACAGGGGTCCCGGCCGTTTATATTGTGCGAGAACGTGACGATTTTGTACAATCACCAAAATACATTCTCTTTTACAAAATATTCATAAGTTTCTTTGGTTGAAGGAGATAAGTAAACTGGTCAGAGGAGGCAGTGGTTTGTTAGTTATAGAGACGTTATTTTTGATAGTTCAGATTGCTTGAGAAGCTTAGATTTGTGGCGACACTTGACAAGTGAAAGATGACAGAAGTTGCACATATGTACATGTAGAAACATGGATAGAAAATCCCAACGAACAACAGTTGGGCAAAAAGCCCGCCAGGCATGATCACCTCGCCTGGACAGAGGATACTCCTTTTCTTAGGGAACTTTACTCTCTGTCTCTAAAGACTGTGTATTATACGCAGTGATTTCATCATCATCATCATATCAGCCACAGGACGTCCACTGCTGAACATAGGCCTCCCCCAATGACTTCCAGATAGAATGGTTGGAAATGACCTTCATCCAGTGATTTAATAATAATTCAAAAATAGCTGAGTAGGCTGCGCGATGTCACGTCGCCGCGTCCACACATACTGCTTATGAAGAAAAGTCCCTCTGTGACTCGAAACTAGTAGAGCTTTTCTCAGTATATTTACGTGAGTAAACAGTGATTTTTAGTTAAGTCTTTCAGAACTAGACAAATCATATCAAATCAATTAATTTTTTTAACAAAGGTGACCTTATTGTTTAACACATTAAACGCCGTGGTGGTTACCGGTGACCGACGTTAGCGGAGGATTTGCCTTCAACAGTTTTCTATTGGCAGTCAAAGACTTAAGTTATACAGTAGACAAATATAACAGTATTTTATAAATATCTATACTTC
This sequence comes from Spodoptera frugiperda, assembly GCF_023101765.2. NCBI lineage: Eukaryota > Metazoa > Arthropoda > Insecta > Lepidoptera > Noctuidae > Spodoptera > Spodoptera frugiperda. Next base: position 29,001 of record NC_064224.1, on the reverse strand, counting down.
TATACTATAATATTATGAAGCTGAAGAGTTTGTTTGATTGTTTGTTTGTTTGAACGCGCTAATCTCCAGAACTACTAGTCCGATTTAAATAATGCTTTTTGTGTTAGATAGCGCATTTATCGAGGAAGGCTATAGGCTATAAAACATCACACTATGACCAATAGGAGCCAAGCAGAGTGGGTAAAACCGCGCGGAAGTAGCTAGTGTGAAATATGAATGTTCCAGAGATTTCTTTCTTCACTGAATCGCAACGGTCAGGCAGCTTGGCGTCGATTTACATATATTATCGAGTTAGTATTCCATTTGGGGTTACGTTGTACGATGTCCAGAATGATGTCGTCAAATGAACGTATTTCTTTTCTTATTTTTATTTATACTTATTTTTATAATAATCTCTATTTTTTTAAAGACTATGCTAGAGGCTCATATTCATGAATGCGGAATGCTGCTCATGAATATGAGCTTCCAGCATGGCTTGAAACTAGTCGAGTTCCTACTCAAAACGTTACGTGAGTAAGCCGATGATATAATAATTAATTTAGGACTTATTAAATTATATTTTCGTTAGCATCCCATATCGTAGTCGTGACGTGTAAGGAACACTTAAAACCGATGTACATTCTAAATTACTTGGTTCTTAAGGTAAAGCCTTCTTAGTTCGGTTCGGGGATCTTCGAGAGTGGCAATTAAAAATGAAGTATGTTTTTTTTAATAGAAAAATAGTAATAATATTACGTGGTATTGAACGAACTAAATGTTATTGAGTTTGGCTCTTCATACTTTAAATGCTATTTTAACAGCTACGATTAAACCTGTACCTATTGTATATAGTACCTATTGACATTTTTATTGAGATTATATTGGATTAAAATTGCATTGACATTAAGATTGGTTTCAAGAGTAAGCGCCCAGAGCTTATCCAATTTCAGACTTAATTTAGTCTTAATTTTTATTTTTATTTATGTAAGTTTTTAAACTGATATATTCACTAACACTAACATTAGAACTTAAGACGGGATATTTACCATGTTTATATCAGTTCATACGTGATCATGGCGCTTGCAACAGTGCCGAAATATCGGAACTCATAGACATTAACAAACATGGTACGTAAATATCCCGTCTTAAGTTCTAATGTTAGTATTTTTATTTAGTCTATGTACGTTCAATGTTACGTTATTCGAACAAAAAATAAATCTTTATAGATTTTTAAGAGCGAATTGTAGTAAAATCTGAGGAAAATCGGTAGAATCTGATCTTAAAACCTATCTAAGACTAACTTAAACGGAAGACGTCAAAGTTATAGGTAGTAGAAATTCTTGGCAAGCGTTGTAGCCAGCTTGGATTCCTGCCATGTACTAATATTTCCTACGTCTTAAAATGCTAAGCGTAATACTATAAAGATTATACACGGTGTAACAAAAAGGGGGTATACAATATACATATCAAGTGCACGGTTTCTAGATAACATAACAAACGATACGGGAAGGGTTTTTTAAACTCATGTTTTCATGGAACGAAGTTATGAATTATTCCAATATTTTATTTTTCATGCGAGTTAAAATTAGGTAGATAGGTACTAGGCGATCAGATTTACAGAAGAAATGTTTCGTAATTAGCGAGAGACCCCTGTAGTATTGTGACACGTTTGTATGATTTGAAATCAAGAACCATGCGACACCAAGTATTTTGGTACCAATTTTTTTTAAACGTATTTTAAGCTGAAACTTTGTGTAGAGATTCTATTCAACCTGTATTCTTCAGTGCTTCTTGATATATGTATATGGGTATTTTGTTACACCGTGTATAAGAGAATGGTCAGGAAATTTTGAATATTATAATATTATCTGCCCTAGTATGAATGGGGTACTTATTGAGTTGTATTTGAATGGGCAGAGCTCCAAAAGTTAATTTAAGACGTTTCTAGTATCTAATGGATCTAGAAATAAATGTTGAAAGAAGGATTCTACAGTTAACTTTTTTTAATCAAATGCGATGTACCTGTGGCGACACATTGACAAGTGTCAGATGACAGATGACAGAAGTCGCACATAAACTATCGACGAGCAAATCAATGGATGACGTCACAAATATCCTGCATCGCACATCTTAAGTTTGCATGCGAATTAACACGGATAGAAAATCCCAACGAACAACAGTTGGGCAGAAAGCCCGCCAGGCATGATCACCTCGCCTGGTCGGAGGATCCTCCTTTTCTTAGGGTACTTTACTCTCTGTTCCCTAAAGTGGTGACCCCGACGTGATTGAAACCAACCTTCACGCCATCCTTATCGCCATCTCCCTCACCCATCACCTCTCCGCTGAGCGGTAATCAAGTCGCAGCTAACCAGCATCCTCGGCCTCATCAGGGACCACCACACGCTACATCGATGATATGCAGCCTGGTTCTTCCCTACGGCCTCATCAGCGTCTAGGCACAGCACTCTCTGCACACGGTCTGAGGACGTCTTCCTCCCGTCAACGCAGACGCCAGCCACTACGCACCTACCCTCGCAGCATCTATTCCCCGACTCACCGTGGGACACTGCGAGCTTCACTACTCCGACTCACTGGAGTATCACCCTGCACCGTTCACCCGACTCACTGGGCATTCAGCGGCACAGTTCCGACTCATTGGAACTAGGGAATTTCTACACTGGCTCTGGCACCGCTCATCTCAAGCATCGACAGCCGTCTCAACAGGATCGACCTCCGGTCTTGGGGGGGAGTGATGTGGCGACACTCTGACAAGTAACAAGTGACAGATGACAGAAGTCGCACATAGACTATCGACGAGCAAATCAACGGATGACGTCACAAATATCCTGCATCGCACATATGAAGTTTACATGCGAATTAACACGGATAGAAAATCCCAACGAACAACAGTTGGGCAGAAAGCCCGCCAGGCTGATCACCTCGCCTGGTCGGAGGATCCTCCTTTTCTTAGGGAACTTTACTCTCTGTTTCCTAAATACTTATTTTAATGGAATTATAAGATATACGGGTATGAATCATGTGAATATGGACCATCTGTAGAAGGCGCCCTAAACGGACATACATAACATATCGACCAGATTGGCGATATATTAAAGACCCTTAAAAGAGAAAGCATGCTTGAAAAGACTGATGACTGTTGGTGAAGCGAAAGAGGTAAGTATGTAAGATCTGTAGCAATTGGCGGTCCAGTCTCTGCCTACTCGCATGGGAGAGAGTTTGGAATTGGCATTGGAAAAGTACTTGAGATACTTTCAACTAACTTACAAAATTAATCCATAATTTAAACTACACAAAATATGCCATCTTCAACAAAGGAAATTACAAATTAATTAACATTTCCTTGGATCTTATTGCAAACGTTTCAATGAACGTCTTAGAATTAGGCTCCTGTATACAAGCACATGTGTACAAGCACATTTGTACAAGCACATGTATATAAGGACATTCCTTGTACCGTGAAACCAAATGGAACTATTCAGGCGTGTAGGTTTGTGCGTTGAATAATTTCGGAACGCGCCAAATTGGATTGTTTACTATTGTCCCATGATTGTCCCAATGTTCTATTCCGTTTAATCAACACCTGACGTGTTTACGTAACGCTATCACATAGCATTTTATTTCTGAAAAAAAGGTGGTATACATATAAAGTACTAGCTACTTCCGCGCGGTTTCACCCGCTCTGCTGGGCTCCTATTGGTCATAGCGTAATGTTTTATAGCTTATAACCTTCCTCGATAAATGCACTATTCAACACAAAAGAATTATTCATCTATACTTCTATATTAATATATAATAATGCTGAAGAGTTTAATTGTTTGTTTGTTTGAACGCCTTAATCACCGGAACTACTGGTCCGATTCGAATGATTATTTTTGTTTGTGGATAGTGCTCAAAAATGGCTATAGGCTATAAATCATGCAGCGAATAATATGAAACATACACAAGTCTAGCAGTGGGTAAAAAACTATATAATTAATACTAAAGTAACTCACATCTCTGTCTCTTTTTTACGCCTAAACCACTCCATTTTCAATATACCTTAAATCTTCTCCGAAGTCTAAAAAATCCAAAGTCGGTTCAGCCAATTGCCAGATAATTGCGCACAAACATACATATATACATCCATACATACGCACTACGCACATACAGGTGAAACTGAAACCCTCCCTTTTTTGAAGTCGGTTGAATACGGATTAAACCAAAAAAAAACATGCAAATGTTAAAAAAAAGTTAATTAAAATACAGTAGGTATCAATTTTATTTTCCTTCAAACAAAAATAAGTTTTAATGAAGAAGCTAAAATGATTACCTACCTTTTAGAATCGCTTTGAACAAAGCTAAAACATTTCAATTGAGTTTCAAAATAAATGTTGTTTAATAAGAAGTTAATAAATAATTTCCAAGTCTGCCTTACTGCCTCAAGCTATATTTGTTTACCTAAAAATAGGATCGATGGTTTAGACAAGTACTTTCTGATACTCGTTTTTCTTATCTTTCAACGGAGATGATGACGGGGTTTGAAAATTAAAAATCTATTTAGTCTGTGGCGACACACTGACAAGTGACAGATGACAGAAGTCGCACATAGACTATCGACGAGCAAATCAACGGATGACGTGATAAATAACCTGCATCGCACATATGAAGTTTACATGCGAATTAACACGGATAGAAAATCCCAACGAACAACTGTTGGGCAGAAAGCCCGCCAGGCATGATCCCTATAAGTCTTTCAGTTAGATAATGAAAAATTATTAGACACGTATTTTTTTTTATTTTGTCGTATAGAAAACATCAATGTTTAGGTGTGGGAGCTAATTATTCTTAATCATTTGTAATACGTATATTTAAACGGGCGAGTCGGACTCACGCCCATGAAGGGTTGCGTAGCAGCAAGTAGATGACATAATACAAAAAGTTATAAAATAACTTGATTTTACATAGTGTTTGTATGAACGACAAATTTATATTTGCGGCTTTTTAATAAGTACTATTTCTTAAAAACGAATAATGATATCTCGTTCAAACCAATTTTCGTTGAAAGTTTTTATTGAAATCTACAGCATATATATTTCTTTTAGTTTTTTCACTCTCTTACTTTAAAAGTTAGAGGGAGAGGGGTCTCTAATTTTTCCACTTAGGGAGCGTCATAGATGATTAATGTTTCATTAGTATTAAACTATATACTACTAGAACATGAGTTTTCAAGGACGCAGATGTGTTATGCTACTAAAAAAATATGCCAAAACATCTCACACACATAACTTTCACCAAAAAATTTCAACAAACGCATTCTTCACGCGTAATTTCCTTACGACATTAAATCACAAAGTTTCTCCCCTAACGTGCACAAAAACAAGGGATATTTTGTCATTTCATAAAGTAAAAAAAAACCTTATTGTTTTACCGATGATTGGCGAAAACTCCCGAAGCGCTCCGAGTTAGCCGAGACCATTTTCCCTAATGCAAAAGTTTACGAGATTCCCTTTAGATTACTTGTACATTCGACTAGGGAGTTCAATATGAATCGTGCAATTTTATAGGATGATTAGCTATGCTCTACGGTTTTCCTGGCATACGCCTTTCCCAACGGGCCGTTGTTTAATATTAAATAACCTTTCTCGAATATGTGGGCCAGGACCAAGGCTTTTCAAAAATAAAAGTACCTAAGATAAAGTAGTCTATCAAAAAGAGCAAAATAAAACCTTATTACCTGAGATTAAAATACAAAATTACTTTCACTTAAACAAGCAACCCTTATTAGTTTAACAAGGTTAGGAGTAAAAAGGATTTCTGTACTATTCTCTAGTCTGGGAATAAAAATATCAACGCTATTTCTTTAAACGACACCCGTGGGGCCGAACTTGGCGTTGCATATCCAATTTGGAGAAACAAAGAAATGAATGTTTTTCTCAGGTTCCGTATGGTTAAACTGTAAGTTTATTATTTCTATTCTTATGTAGGGTTTTTTTTTAAATCAGATATGCCCACGGCGTCGCACAAATGTAATACAGATCCATGTTACTACTTGATAAAGTAGCTTTATATTAGTGAAAGAACCGTCAAAATTAGTTAAGTAGTTTCAGAGAGCAAGTAAACAAACAAGTAAGATAAAATTCTTCTTTGTAAGGCCTCTATTTCAGTGGGACACCATGGCGTTGCCACGAAACGAGAGCGCGTTTGGTGCTCTGATTGGTTGGTTTATTCGAGCTGGCCAATCAGAGCGCCGAATGCTCTCACGTTTCGTTTACTTTAAACGAAAAGTAAACTCATACTAAGGGTACTGATAACTTAAATTAGACACCCGTCTTATCTCTACAGAACCCTGATTGTATTGCTCGGATTTTGTCTTAAACTTTGCAGGATTTCAGTTTCCAATACATATGTACTTGTGAAAAATTCGAATTCAACTTAACAACAAGCATGCCGCTTGTTATTCCCTGTATCGAATAAGAAAAAGTGTTCTAAACAAAAATCCCAAGTGTGGGAGAGCCATGCTTCGGCGCGAATTCGGGCTCGACCAGAGTGATACCACGGCCTCACCGAAAACCGACGTGAAATAACGGTTGCGTTGCGGTATTAGTGAGGTTACCGGTGGCCCAATTCCCCCGTTCCAATCTTCCTAATCTCAATCACTTCAACCCTTAAATTCCTAACCCCCAAAAGACCGGCAAGTCGGCAACGCACTTGTAACGCCTCTGGTGTTTCAAATATCCATGGGCGGCGGCGATTGCTTACCATCAGGTGATATAGTCTATCTATTGAGAAAGGTTATAGTTATAAACATCACGCTATGACTCATAGGAGCCGAGCAGAGCGTTATGCTAAATATAACCAAATCTGAAATCTGTGTATAGTAAAAACACAAACTTATTATCTTATGACTTCAAAACCAGTAAATGAAAAAAGCAAAACAAAGATTTTAACAGACACCGAATTTGTACAGTACACCACTTAATTTTATCACAACATGAACAGTTATCACCAAATTATACAACACATTATTACAATAAAAAGTAAACTAACAACCGTGTCTCCTACACATCAGGGATGTTATGGACATGGAATTTCGGATATGGATATGGATACGGATAGTGGATTTTTTTTATATCGGTTCCGGTTTCGGATACGGATAAGAAATTATTCCAAATTATCCGGTAGTTTCGAATAGTTTCGGTTACGGATATTGGATTTCTAAGGAATTTCAAAAGTAACATACAAATAGATGATCAAATGGTTTTATTTATAAGTAGGTGTCCATTTGGCAGGTACTTCAATCTGCCTATAAGTAACTTTTCGTAACTTGTCTCATGTCTCATTTAGACTCCGCTCCTATCCGAAATTATCCGGAACATTTATTTCAGTTTCGGTTACGGAAATTGATATTTTTTTATTTCGGCTATCCGATAGTTTCGGTTACGGATGTGGATATCCTTAACATCCTTGCTACACAATAATTCTCAGACAATTTCCCACCGAAAACAGAGTGTGTTCACCCTCTTAGACCGGGGCCTACGATAATTATGTAAATAATGTCCAAGGGCCTACAAAATCCACAAATACCTGGCGGAGACTGACTTCCGACCTTTGCAAACGAAGGTCCCTTAGGTCAAATGAAGAGGTATTTATGATGATGTAAAAACATGGAAATATTTTCACCTTTTTATGTAATTCTTTCTTATTCTGACTGAAGACTGCCTCGTTGGTCGAGTGGTCGCAAGTGTGATTGCCGGACAAGGGGTCTCGGATTCGATTTCCGGGTCGGGCAAAGAATTATGGTTTTTTTCGGTTTTTCGAAAATTTCTCAATAGTAGCATGGAGTCTGGAATTATGCTCATACTGAGCATAGATAGATATGGATACTGGGCACAATTAATACAATTAGAGGTCAGGTTAGAGGGGAGCCTATTGATGGCTATAGGTTCCCCTTCTATTACATGGGTTTTATAACACAAATGGTGAAAAGTTGATGTACATTATTTAGCGGCATTACGTGCCGTAATGTACACTTCTGCCTGCGTCTTTGGGGATAAAAGGTATGACGTTGCATCTTTCTTATTCTTTCTTTTATATTCGTATTTTTTTATGGAATAACAGGCAAACTAGCGAACGAGTCACCTGATGGTAAGCGATCAGCGCCGCCCATGGACACCCGCAACACCAGAGAAGTTACAGGTGCGTTGCCGGCCTTTTTGATATGTAACGGTTAGGGTTTGACGTTTATGTTAAATGTGTTGCTTGGTTTTAAAACAGGGATTGAGTTACGTGATTTTGTACTTGATTGTGTGTGCTGACCAAAGGCCTTTTCTCACACGGAGAAGGTTTAAGCATTAATCACCACGCTTGCTCAATGCGGGTTGGCGATTTCTAACTTATAATATAACTAGCTGACCCAGCGAACTTCGTACCGCCTTCGCGTAGCAATGATGCTCTACTTTATTTTGTATAGCTGAGCTATCTTAGGTATGAGTCCCTATTCAATTTGAACAGGAATCTATAATATCCTCCATATAAAAATGAATTCATAATTTCCTGATCTCACTATACCTGAAAAGGACTTTACTAATTTAATAGAAAACAAAATATATTTTCATAATAGTGTTTATTCCATAGGATTCAATAATTTCACTACTATTTTTACAAATCGCTATAAACACTGAGTTAAATACCACGCGTGCTCTTTATCCATTGTTGGCACATTAAAATGTCCAGCATTTTGTCCTGCAGGCGCCTTATCGGCTCTGATGACAATTTTGTGATTATCTGATGGCATGTGGTCTAATGCATTTGTGAATAATGCAACTAATTCATTGTGTTGATTTGATGGAAAAATGTTTGAAGTTGTTCATCACAATGGATCTTTTTACTGAGTTGTTGTGTGCGCAACGCTGATCAACTTCTCTTGCTGAATTGTCCATAAAATATATTTGCAAAAATGTATAGTCTTCAACAGGCACTGGCAATAAGGAACCTGTTTGATGATATATTTGAATCCCTGAATCTGCAAGAATATAAATATGTATACAGGTAATTGTATAGCAAATTGTACCACCATGTGGCTCGCAAAATACTGCCACAATACTTTACATTATTTCAAATTAAAACTACTTTAAACCTCGACATTAAACAGCCATCCACGGCAGCTTTGGGCAGTAGGCTTTACCAAGAACATCTTGCTCATGCCACTATAAAATACAACATGTTATAAAATGGTGCTGATTAAGTCTTCGGATTAAAGACTATTATTATGTATTTGACTTATTGTTTACAAAATAAACACATCACTGACTCGACATATTTTGCACCAACTACATGGTTTTAAAACTAAAAAAAAAACGTTTGCCATTATACTTACTAAAAGTAGGCATAAAATTGTCTCGTAAAACTTTTGTTGCCCCAAATGATGTCATTTGAAAGCAATTATTGTACTGTTAGATATGAGTCAAAAAATTAATCAATGAATGTAGTGGCTCTGGTGGCGGTACCAATGGCGTCAATTTGACTTGGCCGCTGGCGCAACACAATCCAGAGGCTTCATTTTTTTATTTCAATCCCAATGTGGACACACAATGTTCATTAGTCCAATAGCAACAATTTGCTCTGAACTGTAATCAATTGCCACATTATAACTGAATGCAGCTTTGTGGGGATTAAACACAACATTTCTATCTTGATATCGATTCAGTTCAAGTTCATTTCGCGCTTCGCGTTGCTCATCAGTTTGATTTGCTCTTATATTTCTTTGACTTGCCGTATTTCGAGTTCTGCGGCCTAAGCTTGTACGTTTGGTTGGTAGCATTGTTAAAAACGAAATTCCAACTGAAAATAAAAAGCTCTCATACATTTTCTGCATAACCATGTATACCAAATTGTAGTATTGTGTAGTCACCAAAAGTTACTAAAAATCAATATGAAGATGTGAACTTACCTTGATTAACAAACACTTATTAGCAAGTAAAAATCTTTTTAGTCTTTAAAACTCGAAAAAATATTAAGAAATAATCTTTCAGAAATATTGAAAAATATAAACTTAATTTTGCATATTTTAAAAAACGCGCAATATGAATGTCAATGTCATTCACACCAATAGACTATATTGAAAGAGCATCGTTTGTTCGAAAACGTGAAGAGAAACTTTAATTTACACAAAAGAAATTTCTGAACACACGCGTAACTGTTGATAATTTATCATTATTTCTGAACGCACGCATAAATATTTGAGGAATTTCTTTTAATGCCCAATGCACTTTTCAACAATTTCAATAGATTAAAAAAAATACAGACAATTGTTTATTCACCCTTTTCAAATAGTTTATACGTTACGTTTATGTCAATCATTATTTACAGTATTTGACAGGATGGACAACAAATATTTGACATGAACGTTTATTGAAAACATCTAGCTTTTGCCCGCGACTTCATCCGCGTAGTGGTGTTAGTGGTCGAAATGCTGCCGTATGTCATCTAAAATGTGAATTACTTGAAAATATGTTACTGTTAGCATTTTTAAAGATATGTATTCCATAGAAACCACGACCGCCGATTCATCATTTTATAATCATGATGAAAAGTAGCCAAGGTTGTCTATATTATTATCCTTTAATTTCCTATATATTGCCTATCAATAAAAAATACATTGTTTCGTTGTTATATTCCATAAAAAACATTCGTGCAAGCGTAACCTCAACACAAACAGGGTTACTTTCGCATTCATAACATTAGTATGGTAGTAGGGATATTGGCGATTTAAATAAGTATATGTGTATTCAAATAAGAATCGAACATCGTGTATTTAAAGAAGAAATCGTGAAGTCACAGGCAACGTATTAACGAAAATGACGAATTTTCAAGCAAACATTAATCTCCTCTATCAAACATTCTACGCCTTCTACCCTTTTTATTAAAAAGTAGCCCATGTTCTTTCGCTCCTCATTAAGTGTCTTAATACAAAATTTCTCTGTTACAGCTTTAAAAATGACGAATTTCCATATGACCATTTATCCCCTATTTTTACCCATTCTCCGCTATTTTTTTGCAATAAAAAGTATCAAGTAAGGTCTATTCTATCTCAGTACCAAATTTCATCAAAATCGGTTCACTGGTTTAGGCGTGAAAGCGTAATTACAGACAGACAGAGTTACTTTCGCATTTATAATATTAGTAGGGATTCTGTGCTCCAAGTCTCCAACGCACACTTATTCAATAGCATTTGTTTTTTAGTATCCAATAGCATTTATCCAATAATGAACTTTATCCAATAGCAATAAAGCTCAAATTGACTCTACGTATTAGTTAGAAAACGTTTGTATGGGATAAATAAAATGGCTGTTTTTAGGGCTTTTCCGTCAATTATTTGATATTTTCTCCCCGTAAAAACCATCCTCGAACTTTGACGAATATTACAAAAAAAGAATTGGCCAAATTGGTCCACGCGTTCTCGAGTTATGCGCTTACCAACGATTTTAGCGATTCATTTTTATATATAAGAAGATTAGACATTATAAGCCCAGATTTCTTCACGATGTTTTTCTTTACTTCGGAAAAAGTCACATTGGTACTTGCCGTTGGTAGGTTTCGAACGCGCGCCCGGGCCACTACAAGTATATTATTATTTATGTATTTACGACTATAATTAAGCTACACAAACATCTGAAACACCACAAATCACTTCCACGCTCACAATCAAGTTGATCCCACCATTCATTGCAAGATCGACCTAGTCAATATTGAGATAGGAGCTACAATAGTCTTCATAAATATAGGGTGCGTCCTCTTATCAGTTGTCACAGATCAGATTGAAGAGAACGCATTAAGGATATGTTGCTTTCGAAAAATCGTCTCTATGACTTACGAAATAAGGTTGTGATAAGATTCAGATGATTATTAGCATCGGTATGCTGCTCACGTCTCCAAGTTTTGCTGTATTGGGTACTGTATTGACCTAGTCTCGATGGAAAGGTTTATCTATAAGTCTGTGGGAGTTAAAGTATATTTTTAGGGTACCGTACCTTTTGCTTCGAGCCCTTGGTTTGTGGCGACAAGTGACAGATGATAGAAGTCGCACATAGACTATCGACGAGCAAATCAACGGATGACGTCATAAATATCCTGCAATGAAGTTTACATGCGAAATAACACGGAAAAAAAACCCAACTAATTACAGTTAGGCAGAAAGCCCGCCAGGCTGATCACCTCGCCTGGTCGGAGGATCCTCCTTTTCTTAGGGAACTTTACTCTCTGTTCCCTAAAGTGGTGACCCCGACGTGTTTGGAAGCAACCTTCACGGAGCAGATCAGCACCGTCATCCTCGTCGCCATCTCCTTCACCCATTACTTCTCCGCTGAGCGGTTATCAAGTGGATAGGGAACTTTACTCTCTGTTCCCTAAAGGTTCAGCAATGGACGTCTTCTGAATGGTGATGATGACGATGATGATGATTGTTAAGACTCTGCTGTCCTCTGTCTGCCATCTGGCTGTATCTTACGGACCGTGATAGCTAGACATAATTTTGTAATAACTATCGTGAGACAAACTAAATTAACTAAAGAAACACGTAAATATATACAAGCTCTACTAGTGAAGAGTCACAGAGGAACTCTTCATTATGAACAGACGTATCACCTGATGGTAAGCAATTGCCGTCGCCCATGGACACCCAAAACACCAGAGGCGATACAAGTGCGTTGGCGGCTTTGCCACTATAAGAAACAAGCAAAACTAAATATACTTAATAAATATTTATGAGGAGCTCTCATGAAACAAACGTGATTTTAATTCCGTTTATTGCTCGAATGAACAAACGAACGAATGATACGGAACCTTTCGTGCGAATCTGATTGGCTGGGCCAGTTTTTTCTCTTCTAGTACTTTTGATTTGATTTGTATTCATAAGGTTGTTAGATCAGGTTTGATCGTTGTTCAAAGGCCTTTTACTTGGTTTTAGATGTTATATGTATGTAGGGCCTTAAACCACGTCGCACGATACTGTTCCTTGTCGTACAGTCAACAATGTCACGGCGACAAATGTTCCTAGTGGAAACGAGGCTTTAGGGTTTCATGTTTGTGGCGTCAATTGATAAGATACATATTATATTTGTTACAAGTTTGATTTAAACCCTTACTTTTTTTTTAAACGTGGCTTTACACTTGAACTTGCTCCTCACTCTAATAGTTCTTGTGATACACATAAACATACCAACTTTTCACGCTTCAATTAATTGAAAATGAGAATATCGTCGTTTCAATACTAAAATTGAACCCAGGACCATAGACCGAGACCAGATTCAAACACAATAAAACAATACAAACAAACAAAAACACGACAGTAAACATAAAAAAAAAACAGTTGCAAAAATGAAACAAAATACATTCCAGCCAGCACATAACTTATGAAAAAACCGAATAGAACAGGTTATAACTGGTTATAAGCGGATATAACCGGTTAATAGCATAATAAACTCCTTTGTTGTTGCTTCGCTTCGGTGCAATATCACTATGCTATATTTTAATAGTATGGCACCCAGGAGATCGCTTTCGGTGTATTGCGGACACACTAGTGGTTAAAATAAATAATAAAAAGCATTTTGAAGAGAATTTTCAACGAGATCTATAAAGTTTCGAATAGTTCGCTTCTTGGGACGTTGTGGGTAAAGTTTTAGGTAGTTTTGTAATAAGTATTGGTAAGGAACGGGTTAGTTTAATATTTAAGGTGTGTAGTAGATCGGATACATTTCGGAGAGTGTGCGGGGGAATTGCACAACTTGATTCCCTCTAGTCCTTTCCATCATCGAACCACAAGACAATCGGCGAAGCGCCACCGCTTCATGGTAGATATCCCACCCACTCGCACGAAGCGCTTCGCTTCAAGCTTTCTTGTGCGAACTGCTAGGGAGTGGAACACCTTGCCGGAGTCTGTGTTTCCTGATGGGTATAACCTGGGTGTCTTCAAAGCCTGAGTGAATAGGTTGCTTATGGGTAGACGTGCTCCATCGTAGGCCGCATCATCACTTACCATCAGGTGAGATAGCGGCCAAACGTCGGCCCATTAAAGGTACTGCCGCCTACCTAACTGGTTACTGGAGCTCCAGCTCGAAGACCAGGAATAGGAACGAGGTGCTTTTTAGTCAGTAAGAGTCTGACAATCCCACGGTTGATTTTCCTCCTTAAATTGTTTGAATTGTTGCTATTCATGACCATGTTTAAGACATAAGTTTTTAAACTGACATGATCACTAACAGTAATATTAGAAAAAAAAAACTTAAAATGGGATGAACAGTTCATCCGTGATCATGGCGCTTGCAACAGCGCCAAAATATCGGAAACTCATAGACATAAATAAACATGGTAAATATCCCGTCTCAAGTTCTAATATTGATGTTTAAGACAAACCGAAAATTTAAATCACAAAGGTTATAGTAGATACTCAAAGACTAAAGATAGATCTTATACACGGTGTAACAAAAAGGTGGTATTCATATCAAGTGCATGGTTTCTAGATAACATAAAAAACGATACGGGAAGGGTTTTTTAAACTCATGTTTTCATGTAACGAAGTTATTAATATTTCCAATACCGCCGCCGTGCGAATCAAAATTAGGTAGACAGGTACTAGGCGATCAGATTAACAGAAGAAATGTTTCGTAATATTAGCGAATGACCTCTGTAGTGTTGTGATACGTTTGTATGATTTAAAATCAAGAACCAAGCAACACCAAGTATTTGGTATAATTTTTTTAACGTATTTTAAGCTGAAACTTTTTGTAGAGATTCTATTTAACCTGTATTCTTCAGTGCTTCTTGATGTATATGGGTATTTTGTTACACCCTGTATGACTATAGACCCAATAAATCGTAGTAAAATAAAGATACATACGAATATATTTTATTTAGATTACATAACCAAATGTAGTGGGTAGATTCTATTACAAAGTTTTTCTGTTAACCTCACGAACCCGTTAGAGAGAACACGGGTAGTCTTCACACATTTATTTTCACTGAAAAAGCTATTTTGCAAAAGGTTTACCTTGCTAATTGATATTTTTATAATTTTCGTGAGACATACTCAATTAATTATTATGTTATCGGCTTACTCACGTAACTGTTTGGCGATGGGCGCGAAACTCGAGTCGCCAGTAGCATCGCGACAGTCGCCGCGTCGCGTGTCATGAAGTTTTAAAAGACAGTGTGAATTGCGAACCAAATGGATGGAGTCTGGGCCCACTTCTCAATAGCAACATGTGATATACCATTGGATAGACCTTTTTAAATGGAACAATAGTTACTAATAAACCAACGGTGAAATGTTTGCGCCTCAAAGAACGATCAGACCACAGATAGGGCCCACCAAGGTCGATGCCGACTTGGAACTGCGGACTGCCTAGCGGGTTACCGGGGCTACAGCTCGAAAGGCGTATTAACAGGGTGTTTTTTAGTCAAGCAGTAATAGTCTGACACAATGTCTTGCCTCACCGAATTCGGGAGTCATGGGATGATTTTCCCTCTAAAAAAAGTAATCTCAGTTTAACCTTAGACTAGAATCCTCGTCCAACAGAAATGTGAGGAAGCCAGTAAAATAAAAATGAAGTTTTCATTGTCTAAAGTTATTTTTCTGAATCTATTTTGTTGTGTTGTATAGTTCCGTCACCGCAGTCGATATCTACTTCAAAGTTTAACCTGCTTTTAACCTGTCCGTCCTATGTGTGTGTATGTAGTAATGATGTTTCGTATTTTGTTCTATCGTCTTAAGGGTGAAATAGCGATTTTCTCCATACACTCAATTTTTTTCACTCATATTGGTTACCATCACCATTACAGATACGGCTACGGATACCACTGATGTGGAAGTCATTGGCTATTGATTGATTAAAAGTTTTGTTAAGTTACGATTGGCTTATTGTTTAGTATGAGGTATAATAATAAAATTATTTGTAGTCAATTTCATGGTTTATTGTGTTTTGTACGTATGTTTTATTAGTTCAGCCTCAGTCAGTTACTAAAATAAAGCTAAAGCAGGTATTTCTGTAAACAAACTCACGAGCAAAATCCTGAACAAAATAAAATAACCGACATTTTTGGTAAAAATAACAACCTTTATGTTTGATACATTTACAAATCTCAGTATCACGAACGTAGGTACGGTACTTGTCACAGAGTATATAGTAATAATATTTTATTTTTATTACACCTTTTATGGGCCAAATAACAAATTCTGTCTCTTTCCAACTCGTGGACTTTTTATATGTTTCTCTCTCTCTTTTGTGAAGGTAAAGGTGATCTGTGGGAATATTGTTACCAAATGTTTTTTGAGAAATTGCGAGACGTATATTATTAGTTTTAGACTGCTTTTCCACCAGATTTTATTATGATGTAGGTTGGTGCTTTTGGCTTCCACTGATCATAATCATTGGTACACATAGCATAGCATTGTTGTAAACGGACTTAACTAGGCTATGTTTTTTACATGGAAAGATGGTAGGTAAAGTACGCTGTATACATATAAAAATCAATTGCTATTCGTTAGTTTCGCTAAAACCCGAGACCGACCGAAACGTTTGGCAAATTTTGGTCTTGAATTATTTGTAGAAGTCCAGGAAAGGTTTAAAAGGTGAGATTTATTTTAAGGCGGTACGAAGTTTGCCGATTAAACTAGTATTTAAATGAAAATGTAATATTTCTCATGCCCATGGGGATAGTCAGGGACCATGGAACGCCAATTGCTACGAATCTTACATAGGTACCTCTTTTGCTTAATCAACAGTCATCAGTCTTTTCATGCATGCTAGTCGGTTAATTTGGCCCTTCTTGAATTATCGTCTAGGGCGCCTTCTACCGACGGCGGCATACATATCCGCCTTGTATATTTCTTTCGTAAATCTGTTTTGTTCAATCCTTTCTACATGTCCAAACTATCGTAACAGTCCCTTTTCAATCCTCGTTACTACATCGTCGTTCAAGCCACGTCTTTCTCTAATATCATTATTTTTTACTCGATCACACAATTTAACTCCACACACACATACATAGATCCAGATATAATCACCACGTAACTTTACCATAATTTGTATTAACTTTTAGGAATGCATACACAGAAAAACCAAACAAAATATAAAAATCTTGTCACTCTACAAACAGGAAAGATAATTTACGATTGGTTCAACGTTCGGATTATCCTCAGAATATACCAAAAGTTACGACATCCCACCTGTTACTTTGCTACAAAAAATAATAACCTCAAACCCTGTACTTACAACGACTATAAAGTTTCGCAAATAAATACCCACCGGTTACAGCTTTTATGATAATAAAATTGGAAAATTTATAGGCATGTGGCGTAAACGAAAATTCTTTATTCTTTATGTTCTATGCGTTTTATTACGACTTTTAGTTACCAGAAACTGTAAAGGTGTAGTTGGGCAAGATATTATAGTTTTTATTAATTTCCCAGTTGTACAAAGCAGGCTTAGAGGATTTTTTACTTGTAGTACACTTGTATACTTGTTTTGAGAGGGGAAAATCATCCTATGACTTTTCCTGCCTTGGATGAGGCGACAGGAAGTGTCCGACTCTTACTGACTAAAAACCACCTCCACTCCTGCTTTTGACTTTTTGAGCCGGAACCCCGGTAAACCCGCTAGCTAATCCGTAGCTCCGGATAGTACAGATATACGGATCTTATACATTTTAAGTGTTTATCGCGCTAATATTATAAATATAAAAGTTTGTTTGGATGTTTGTCCGATAATCATGCTGAAACTACTGCATAGATTTTGAAGAAATTTGATTTAACGATTATCTATACATATAATAAAATCGTAGAAAAGTGCTGTCTGTACATTGAAAATAAAAATAAAAAAAAATAGCAGGGGTTATTGTTATGTCGATGTCGAACCCAAAAATGTCTGTTTGTCTGTTTGTCTGTTTGTCTGTTTGTCTGTTTGTCTGTTTGTCTGTTTGTCTGTTTGTCTGTTTGTCTGTTTGTCTGTTTGTCTGTGCTAATCTCAGAAACGGCTGATCCGAGTTGGATGCGGTTTTCACGAATATATTGTGGGATGCTTAAATTTACATTTAGTGTTTGTTTCATGTCAATCGGTTCATAAATAAAAAAGTTATGTCAAATTAAAGAATCACGTCGAACATTCTATGCTTATACCATTAATCTCCGCAACTATTTGACGGATTTGGTTGAAATTTGGTAAAGATATAGTTTAGAACCTTAGAAAGGACATAGATATATTTTTATTTCAAAAATCAAAAAATAAAAATAAAAATACAATAAATTATTTATAAATAATTCTATGTCGATCGTTACACGACTTCGGTTCATGTTATTGTTTTAATTTATCGAAAAAAAGTAAATAAATAGTAAAAAGCGTATGAAATGAATAATATCAATATAATAAAACATTTAGTACAAAGAAAATGCTCTAACGGAGTATAGATAATTCTATGTCGATCGTTACACGACTTCGGTTCATATTATTGTTTTAATTCATCGAAAAAAAGTAAATAAATAGTAAAAAGGTATGAAAAAAATAATATCAATATAATTAAACTTTTAGTACAAAGAAAATGCCCGAACGGAGTATAAATAAATAATCCAAGTTGTCTTTATCCTCGATAGTGGCGTTGGGATCGAAATAGATCGCGATGGTTTCGTTAATCATTTGGTTGGGTATCGGCCGAGCGCTTCGGTACTATCGTAGAAAAAGTGTATTATCAGTCGTATGATTATTTGTCTGTAGTGGTCCTGCTGTTTCGTATATTCTAAATTGGTTTCGTTGTATTAATAAGTTTATTTGTTGGGTTTTCCTGGTTTTTTGGTTAAACTATTTAACGTAGGTTTAGTTTGATATCGATTATTAGTAGTTACATAAAGTAATAAAATTGTAAGTCTAATTTTTTTTTAATTAGATTAGATTTAAGTCGTTTCTTTTAAATTATTTAGTTTAAGGGTTATTATAGCATAGAGGATAGGTTGTAATATAGTTTCTTCTTTAATTGTTATAAATTCGTAATTCGTAGCTTTCTTTAGTTTTAAGTTAGTCTAAGTCCGTTTTTAAACTATTTTTTCAATGCCCTAAGTGAGTATACATCTATTAAATTCAAACGCAGAGCTCATTATGTTGAAACGTTGTAAGAGATCCCTGGAATATCTTCCACATCTCAATTTTGAAGAGATCCCGCGAGATCGGGAACTTTTTAAAACCAAAAATCCGGAAGTCACTATTCCACGCGAACGAAGTCGCGGGCAAAAGCTAGTATCAAATAATAAGCTAACTTTGGAGACTTTGATGACTTTTTATCACACGGGTATACGGGCGAAGCCGCTTACAGAAGTTAGTTTTAATATCGTTGGCAGAATCCGATTCTTATATTTAGACTAGACATCGAGCAGGCTCAATGTCTTGCAGATAAAAAGTAAATGCTTTGTATGACGTCTATCTAATAGTACATGTGAAATGAAATAAATAAGCAAGTCTGTTCGCAGTTCAGTTTAAAAGAAAAATAAAACATTAATTTCTTCAATCAATTAATCAAAAGATTAACGTAGAAAACGATTAATCAGGAGTAAAGGCTTATGAACAGTAACATCAGTAAGCTATTGGATCAGATATTCCATCAAATTCGTTTTCAAGACTATAATGGCCCTATTACATAGGACGTTTTACGGCCCGGTCGGCAGAAGGAAAATGTATACAAGAGTGTTTTTTTTACATTTAAATGGGTCGACGTTTAGTGTAGAGGCAATATAGTGCAATGCGTAACCAAATGATATACCAAAGAATATGATTGGTCACCACGACCAGAAACGTAGTCTAGCACATCTCTGGTGGGAAAACATCCTTAAGATAATTATTCACAAATACAGTAACATGGCAGTCAGATTCTGGTTATTTATGCAAACAATTGTGGCAGGATCTCATAAGAGACATGTGTCAGAAAGTTTATCAAGGAAATGCGAGGTATAATCACTTGGCAAGGCATTAGGGAGCTTCCTTAATTGATTGTTACATTTCATTTGTTTAATAACGATTATATTTGAATTGAGTAAATTGAAATCGATTATTTTGGAAGCTGATACCTAGTGTTGTCAAATATTACGGAGTGTACGTCATACACAATGACACAACTTAAACTAAAAATATTCGTAACTACCGATGAATGAAAAATTTCAAGCCCTTAAAGCCTTTTTAGGGTTCCGTAGCCAAATGCCAAAAAAACGGAACCCTTATAGATTCGTCATGTCTGTCTGTCTATCTGTCCGTCTGTCCGTATGTCACAGCCATTTATTTCCGAAACTGTTGGGCCTACATAGTTGAAACGTTGTAGGTATTCTGGTAACTGCTATTCGAATGTTGAATAAAAATTTTTATAAATTTAAAAATCAAAGAGGCACTCCATACATAGAACTGATTGAAAAAAAATCTTCTAACCTATCCGTGATGGATGTTTATGGGTAGGACTAAAAAAAAAACATTAAGATTCCTGAAATCACTTTTCGTCAAAATCAATTGTTTGAAATATAGACGCTTCCAAATCAGAAAAATGAGTGCCCCCCCTCTAACTTTCAAAATAAAGGAGGGAGAACACTAAAATATATGCTGTAGATTTCAATAGGAAACTTTCAACGAAAATTGGTTTGAACAAGATATATTATCATTAAGTTTTTAAGAAATAATACATTTTCAAAAAAAACGCAAGTTTTTTTTTACTTTGTTTATTATTTACGCAAATCCAATAATACAATAAGTAACAAATAGCAACCAAAAAACCACTAAGGTTTAGAACCGTGCTATGGAATCTGCCTTAAATGTTGCAATACATTAGGTACAATAATTGAAATGAGTAGAGTATAACTCTGTCGTTTATCGTGTCGTCACAATAAAAAAATATTCAGAAATATTATCAACTAGCTGTGCCCGCGACTTCGTCCGCGTGGAATAGTTATTTTAGGCATTATATTTATTTTTGCAAACAACTTTCTCAGCTTCATAAATTATACCTGTAACCCACGGTTAATTTGTGCATTGAAAATTCGTGATAGCACTGGATTATGATTATAAGTCACAATCCACACTCATTTCTATACTATATGTGTTTCCACTGTTTTCCGGAAACCTGCGCCTATAGGTTGGGTAACCGCCACCCCGGTTTGTGTTTCAGAAATAAAATTCCTAGGGTACTTTTTAGATGGGCTCGCTACATACGCGTTATAGCAGTGGTAAGTCCCCTCTTTGAAGAGTGGCTTGAGAGGCGTCACGGCGTCCTCACCTACCGCCTGACGCAGGTACTTACCGAACACGGAAGTTTTTCGGTTGGTACCTGTTTCGAATTCGGCGGGAGGAAACACCGGGCGTTTCGTCTGGGTGTCGTCATTGCGAGGACCGCCCGGAAGATATGGTGGAGCATACAGTGGCGGTGTGCATTGCATGTGCTGAGCATCGCCATGTCCTTAGGGATGTGAATGGCGACCTCTCACGTCCGGCTCTAGTTCAGGCCAAGGAGCGAGGGGGAAAGGGACGCCGTCTCCCCTTCTGCGAAGCAGTCATCCTAGCTAAGGAGGAGGCGGAGCGCGTGAGGGAACGATCCTCATCACGCCCCAGCCGCCGCAGAAGACACTCCGGACGTCGAGGATCGCGTGACGATCCCCGGCCACCGTAAGCGCGGGTCTGCGGACGGCGAGTAAGAGTAGCTCGTCGCCCGATCAAAACCAGACCCGTGCGTACCGTGGGTCGCGTTCTGTGGTCAATGATCAAAAAATGTTTTACTTCGTTAGTAAGACTATAATTTTTTTGAGTATAGTTACATCAGGCTCCGCGTCGCTCGCAAACAATGCCTCTCCTCCTGGCAGCGTCGTGTTTCGCACATCATGCGGCGTGGGTGAATTTTATATCGGAGTTATTTTAAAATTGTAATATCTTCCAAGATGTTTATTGAAGTTTAGTGATATCAAAGACAATTTTGTTCACAATTAAATACTCTTAATGAATAACACATTTATTTCGATAAAGATTAATATTTTTTCGTTAATACAACTCTTAACAAATAATGCATTAATTTCGACCCAGTTTGATTACTATAAAAACGATTCTAGTAAGTTAATCCTAAATGATAGACATATACTGTCGCGGACTTTTTTAGATCATTTTAAGAGGAATAATTCTTTCATACATATCATTTTCGTATCTTGAACCATTTTCGCAGCGCACGCAACGGAAGAATCGCCCTCAAGAATTAATAATTTCCCCCGTTTTGTCCACATTTTCCTTTATTTCTTCGCTCCTAATAGTTATAGCGTGATGTTTTATAGCCTATAACCTTCCTCGATAAATAGACTATCCAACACAAAAAGAATTATTCAAATTGGACCAGTAGTTCCGGAGATTAGCGCGTTCAAACAAACAAACAAACAAACAAACAATCAAACAAACAAACTCTTCAGCTTTATAATATTAGTATAGATAAATCATTCCTTACCCTATTCTTATGAAATTCCAATAAGATAGTGTTCATACAACCCGATGTGACTGGTCCAACTTTGTGTGTGGACGTCCAAAATAGTCGTGACGAGACTTTGGAAGATTTCCATAAAACGTGTCCAGACTTGATAGCAGGGTTGAACGGAATGACAGCGGTAAGGTTAGATATATGAATTAACAACTATGACATTATATTTTTTATAGTAAATAAATGCCTCGTTGGACGAGTGGTCGCAAGTGCAACTGCCGAACAAGGGGTCTCAAGTTCGATTCCCGGGTCGGGCAAAGTATTACTGGGCTTTTTTCGGATTTTCGAAAAGTTTCTCGGTAGTAGCATGGAGTCTGGAATTGTGTCCAAGATATGGCAATAGGCTCACCCCCTATTACATGGGACTTATAACACAAATGGTGAAAAGTGGGTGTACATTGTATAGCGACACGTGCCGTAATGTGCACCTCTGCCTACTCTTTCGGGGATAAAAGGCGTAACGTTGTGTGTGTGTGTGTGTAGTAAATAAATACAATCACGTTTTTTTTTAGTTTGCCCGCCTTGGGCGAAGCGAGGGTGAGTGTCAGACTCCTACTGACTAAAAATCCCACGCCCCGCTGCAGGCTCCGACACTCCACGCACCTTCGGGTATTTGCAGAGGAGAGGACCCAGATCTTCAGACCATACCACCTTATACTTAGCACCATCAGCTGTCTTCAGAAAGATATTTCCATCCTGCGTCCAGCAAACACATATGCCAAAGTGACGGCGTGCCCTGACAAACAACCCCTGACTGGATAGAGTCAAGCACTCTTGTACAGAAACTTCGAAGCGCCGAAGACCAGTTTTAGCTCGCCAGACCGAGGCCTTGATCTCATGCTTGGGAAACGGCACCAGAATCGGTCTGCGACGGTCCTTATTGCACACACCCAGTCTATGCCGTGTCTAGATTGCAGACGATAGCGTTGCAGCTTGGTGTTAACAATCTCCAGCACTAAATTAATTATTATTTTATCGGCTTACTCACGTAATGTTTTGACGAGGAACTCGACTAGTTTCAAGCCATGCTAGAGGCTCATATTCATGAGCAGCATTACGCGACACACGACGCGGCGATTGTCGCACTGCTACACTAGTCGAGTTCCTCGTCAAAACATTACGTGAGTAAGCCGATAACATAATAATTAATTTAGTATGTCTCACGAAAGTTACAATAAAATCTCCAGCACTGCTTTGCTACACTCTTCCTCCTCGACTTCAGGTATGCGCACCGCCTCCCTTCGGTGTCGCATCTCCTGATCATCAGAGTGGCTACAGTTGGAGATTTGTTTCCACAGAGTGGAATATCCCATAGACCAGCTCCCGGAAGACTCTAAACTCTTCAGCTATCTTCGCTACTGTATCCTTAGAAGAGCCTTTAGAAGATCGTTTAGAGAATTGATGTGCTGCCAGGTGGTGGCCAAGTAGAATATGTTACATAAACCTTGTAACTATTATTACTTTTTATTATATATAATGCTAATTGTTAATGAAATGTATTTACTTTAAACTATTTAAATCAATTTATGTAATTTATTTTCGTGATAAACAAATTATTTCCCATCTACACCCGAATCTTACTTTTATTTTATTTTTGATCAATTATTTTATGTTAATTATTTTTGTAACGGTGAAAATAAACTGTTTTTCTTTCTATTAAATTTTATGACATTTTTTTAAACGTTGCCCAACACTAAGATTTTCTCCTGTGTTTTGGGTGCGTTTACAAACATACAAGTTCACATACACATGACACCCAGACGCGAAACAACTGTGGATCACACAAAGAGTTTCGTGCGGGAATCGAACCCGCTACACGTTGTACGGCAGCTAGTTGCCCAGTCACCGCGCCAACCGTGCAGTCAATTATACCTAGTAAAATTATTCCATATGATATTCTACCATCTTCTTAATATGCCAAGTGAAATTATTTCAAATAATCGTCGCCCTTATCCAAATAAACGTTATGTGAAACGAAATTATGCAAATTATGCCTTTGTAAATTCCGTTTTTAGAACACTCTCGGATCCTCGGCCCTTAAAAAAAGATTTGCTCATTGGTGTCAACTAGTCCCCTAAACATAGTCCACACTCGGCCTCGGGACGTAAGTGGATTTTCATAGAAAAGACATAGATGACTAGTCCACTCTCGTTTCCTAGTCAGAAAAATAAATTATGTTACAGTCGACTACAAAAGTTTAAAAATCACTAAGGTTGTTTTTTTTTATTTAATAAATAGGTTTTGCTCAACTCTTCATCCACGTGAAATAATGGCTTCCGGCAGCAGTTGGCCATACAAATATGTTGTTTGATGTGGAGGACTATGGGGGAGGACTACGGACTGACCGACAGACAGACGTTATTAATATTATTATATTAGCTTTGACGTTCAAAAGTGCCTTCCTGGTCTATTTGAAATAAATGATTTTGACTTGACTTGACTTGACTTGGAGGCCTTTGTTCAGAAGGCCACACCCGTACCTTTACCCGCACTCGCACCAAAATTTTTATCACTACACAAAACAACAAAATTTCAATATATTTATGGTATTTCTAATAAATTAAATAGAACCAGAGGGTAAATGGATTATACACTTTTTAGCGCATGTACTTTAAGGGCCGAGGGGCAACTAATATTTCCCTGATAATAAAAATTCACACTCGGAGCTCAGGGGACGAGATGACACCCTAATTAGGGGCCGAGCGGCAACATAAATTATCGGGGGCCATGGGTCCGAGAGTAGACTAAATGGAACGTTTAAAAAAGACTATTCCATGTGTGTTATGCCAAATAAATTTCGGAGCATCAAAAGTCTGCCAGATAGAGGGAATCTATTGGAAACTCGTAGACATAATGGTAAATTCCCCGTCTCAAGTTTTAATGATATTATATGATTTATGATGATGAAGATGGCCCGAAAATTGTATTGCCTACGGGCCCATGATAGGGTTAATCCGGTTTCACCCTTCGATCATCAATAAACTTATAGTTATGTTTCTATCTTTAAGGTTACGGCCAGGATTAGAAAAAATAAAAGATATGTAATATATTTTTAATTTAATATATGTACACAAACTATAATTAAACCTGTGGCCATGGAAATGGATCTTTGAATATATAAGTGCCCAGGTCCGTCTGAGGGTACATATCTGTAATAAGTAAAAAAAAACTAAGCCTAATCCTGTAGGTCATCATCATCAACAGCCTATAAGTGGCCACTGCTGACTAAAAGCCTCTTCTCGATGTTTATGCATTAATCACCACAATTGCTTAATGCGGGTTGACGATTTTAAACTTATTGGAATTTATATACCCAGGTTTCCTCACGGTGTTTTCCTTCACCGTTTGTCAGTGGTGTAGTAAGTAAGTAAGTAATTTGAGAAAGTACATAATTTTATAACTCGGAAAAAGTCGCTTTAGTACTTACCTCTGGTGTTTAAATGGTAACCACATTCCCAAGACCAACCATAAAATCTACCAGGCTTCTTTATACCTAAATAAAATTATTAATATATTAATTAATAAAATAGAAAAATGTCGTTATGATCTGGGGGACGGTAGTGCCCCCGCCAAGTCGAACCAAAAAAAGCGGCACGGCCGTACCATCCTTTTCTTGAAGCCATCCAGGCAAGGGAAGATGCCAGAGTTTCTATAAAATCTGGTCCCACTTCCAATAGCTATGTGAGTTAAATCATTGAATAGGTAATTTTGAGCTGAATAAAAGTTATTACGGCGCCAAGTTCCAAATCTTAGTTCGTTCAGAGTTATTCTTTATAAAACATGGCAGTTTTTTAGTAGCCAAGTATTGCTATTTTTGCGTTATAATTGCATTTGTGCTTTACACACGCACAAACTTAGTAATCGAAAAACACTTCAATAATCCTTATTACAATCCGATTGTCACTAATAAACAGATACCAAAAAAATCCAAGTGATAGTCCACCCTTTTTTTTTTTTTTTGAGGGGGGAAAATCATCCAATGACTTCTCCCGCCCTGGGCGAGGCGAGAGGGAGTGTCAGACTCTTACTGACTAAAAACCACCCCGTTCCTTCTCCTGCTTTTCGAGCCGGAGCCCCGGTAAACCCGCTAGGTAGTCCGCAGCTCCGGATCAGGCATCAGCCCTACTGGGCCCCATCTGTGGTGGTCTGATGGCTCTTTGAGGCGCGCGCGGAACGCGACGCGCCGCACGCACGGGTCTGGTTCTGTTCGGGCGATGAGCTACCCTTGCTCGCCGACCGCAGGCCCGCACTTACGGTGGCCGGAGATCGTCCCGCGATCCCCGACGCCCAGAGTGTCTCTCGCGACGGCTGGGGCGTGAGGAGGTTTGTTCCCTCACGCGCCCCGCCTCCTCCTTAGCTAGCATGACTGCTTCGCAGAAGGAGGAGACGGCATCCCAGTCCCTCTCGCTCCGCACCATGGCTTGAACCAGTGCCGGGCGCGAGAGGTCGCCGTCGCCGACCACATCCCTGAGGACTTGGCGGTGCTCAGCCCACGCAGGGCACACCGCCACTGTATGTTCTACAGTGTCCTCCGGGCGGTCCTCGCAGTGATGACACCCGGGCGTTTCCTCCCGCCCAATAAGGAACAGGAACCTACCGAAACTCCCATGCCCGGTAAGCACCTGCGTCAGGCGGTAGGTGAGGACGCCGTGGCGCCTCTCTAGCCACTCCTCAAAGAGGGGACTTACCGCTGCAATGACAGCGAGCCCAGCCCTCGGTTGCGACAGTCGTTGCTGCCATTCCGCCATGAGATCGCGCCGGAGCTCGTCCCGCCACGCACTGATCTGGCGCGGCAGTGGAGTTTCGCCCCGGCGACACGCGTCGGCGCGCAAACTGAAGACGCGCGCGAGTACCTTCGCCAAGTGATAGTCCACCCTAAGCTTAAAAAAAAGATTTACTTAACCCTATCTGGTCAAGTAAATCTTTTTCTTAATCTTATTTTTTTTTTCTTAATTGGCTTATGATATTGACTTTGTTACCTTATTACAACAAAAAGTTTCCTAGTATCCACACTACGTGTATAAAGCACAAATGTAATTATAACGTAAAAATAGCATTACTTGGCTACTGTTCAACTACCAAAACCACCATGTTTAATAAAGGATAACTCTGAATGGACTAAGATTTAAAATTCGGCACCATAGTAACTTTTATTAAGCTCAGAATTACCTATCCAATGATGTAACACACATAGCTATTGGAAGGTGGGATTAGAATTTGCATCCTCCCTTCGACTGCCTATAACTTCATTGTGGATAAAACAAGAAGCCTGAATTTTTAAACACTAAACAGGCATTGTACAAACATATGGTATATTTCAATTTTCTTATTAACCATTTTATTGAATTCCATTCAATAGTGAGTTTCTCTAATAAACATAGTCATAAATTATACAATATTTCAATTTTCATTAAATTTGAACCATTAGTCTCTACATAGTTAAAAACAAAGTAATTCTGTCCCCATTTCCCTTTGTAAGCTTAAATCTTTAAAACTACGCAACTGATTTTGATGCGGTTTTTTATAGACGATTCAAGAGAACGGTTTATATGTATAATAACATCCGTTAAATAGTGAAAAAATACTATTATTTTTGAGGTTTCTAATGTGATGTCGTTAATTATCAATATTTTCTTATCATATAAAATTTTGCAAATCAATATGTTTTCAAAATTGCCCTTTTCTCTTTATACACTACTTATCATCAATTAATTAATTTGTTTTTGAAAATGTTGTAAATAAGTTTTTTGAAAGTTATATGCATCGGTCACTAAATCTGTTAGCTCAAACGCAGGCCCAAGAGAAGGTTATCCGACACTATACCGAGGATATCTTTGAAATCAGGTTATATGTGCTTCTGAAAGCGGGTGGAACTGAGTCCTTCAGAAGCAGAAGATGGAATATTACCGTGTTTTTCAGAAGGAATAACGCCGGAGGCATGAAACAGAAGTGTGGTGGTGGTCTTTTTACCCAACTGCGCCAGAAGGAGGGTTATTCATAATTTCATAATAAAACTTATTTAATATACATAATAATACCATCAGATTACAACATGGGAGATACGGAAATAAGAAAGTTAGTAAATATAATTTATTACATCATCAGCCTATTAGTGGCCACTGCTAACCAAGGCCTCTTCTCATATGGAGAAGATTTGACCATTAAACACCACGCTATCGTAATTAATTAATTTTTTAGTTGGTGATTTCAAACTTATATCGGTCCTCGCAACGACATTTGGGCGTTTCCACCCACCGAATCCGAAACAAGTACCTCCCGAAACTTCCGTGTCCGATAACACCTGCGTCTGGCGGTACATGGGAAGACTGGAGAAGGATATAATTCAAATATCCCAAATTATGCTAGAAGTCGTCATTCCACGCGGACGAAGTCGCGGGCAAGTGGTAGTTTCGAATAAATTTTGTGGATTCAAAATTATCTTTTATATCGTATTATCTAAAACGCACGGATTATTCAAAGTACCTGATTGTGAAT